>NC_079551.1:365000-415000 GCF_015846415.1 Triplophysa dalaica | reverse complement strand
CTCCAAGTCTCAGTATATTGACAATAATGTGCCGAATTTGTCTCTTGATTGTCTTTGAAGTAATATTACCCACAACCCCTTGCAGTTAGGAAATGCTGTGAAAATGTGATGGTTTTCAAACAGGTTTGTTTTTTACACATTTCAAACTTTAATCACCGGCTATCATTTATTGTACTGTCAGTACACCTTCTCAACATTACACATACAAGTACCTACTTTTTAACAATAGTGGACATACCTCCAGGGCAGATGGGGTGCATGAGTCGGTTCATCTGAACGTTCCAGTGTTTGACGCTTGTACTGGCCTGTCTGAGTTTACGCTGAGCGTCCTGCGGAGGAGAAACTTTCATGAGTACAAAAGAACACGGACGAAACACAGACACACACAAACACACACAGTGCTGAGCTCACAGCGATGTCCTGATCCACTCGACGTCGACTCGCCCGGACTTTCTCCAGCTGATGCTGAGCCTCTCCGAGAGAGTGAGTCTTCTTCTCCATCTCCTGTCGGAGCTCCTGTTTCTCTCTCTGAGTCTGAAGGAGCTGCTCCTCCTGTTCCTCCTGTAGAGCCAGAAGAGACTTCACCTTCTCCTCCTCCTCCGCCAACAACCTGTGAGCACCAGAGGTCAAAGCATGAACACTCATCACACACTTGACCTTTGCACAAACACTCAGAATAATCGTTGACGTTTGCACAAATACTCAGAATAATCTCATTTTTTGCTGATATACACAGATTAATCACTCATCTAAGCACATATACTCAGAATAATAGTTCATTTTAGCCCAAATACTAAGGAAAATCATTAATCTAAGCGCAAATAATCAGAATAATCGTTTATTTTAGCAAAAACACTGAGAATACTTGCTCAATTTAGTGAAAATACTCTGAATTTTCGCTCATTTTATATCAAAAATACTAGTGCACAATAGTGTGCATTGATAGAATAATGTTTATATTTTGCTCAAGTACTCAGAATAATCATTTATTTTGGTAGATATACTAAGAACAATAGTGCATTTTAGCATAAATACTCATAAGAGTATAATATTCATTTAAGCCTAAAAACTAAACAGTAATCTTACCATAAATACTCGAATGAATGTAGGACGTTTATATTGAGGTGCTCAAATCAAGACTCCAGACAGAAAGTGTTCTGTGTCCATGGTTTCCCTGAACACCCAGATGTTGTCTGATTGTACATTAGTAGGGTCAGAGAGTGATTATTTCCACTACAGGTGGGTCTCAATCCACCAGCTGCAGATCAGTTTCTGCTTTTTGAATGCTATCGCTTTAGATAAAAGCGTCTGCCAAATGCATAAAATAATAATTATAAAACAACGGCAAATGATGTGACCCCGCCTCTCACTAACGACACCTCCTCTGTTTTTATTAGAACTTGTGTGTGTCATATAAAAAGCATGTGGGTTGTAAGTTTCGGCAAGTTGTTTCGATCACTACTCACAACCTTTCTGTCTCTCTCCGCTTAGAAGCATCAGTGTAGGTCTCTCTCTTTGTGTGTGTGTGTGTGTAAGTACCTGGTCTGTGTGTATCTATAAGTCTCCTCCTCCTGTCGGGCTCTGATCTGTTGATCTAAAGCTTCTTGCAGTCTGTGATGAAGATCTTCTAGCTCTTTTATTCTCCTGCGCTGATGTTCTACCTCTAGATCTCGTACAGTCACCTCTGCACGAAGATTCGCTCGTGCCTGCACACACACACGCTGCGTAAAGGCAAGGCTGTATACGTCGCTTCAAGAGCAATCATTCTGTCCACTTTGACCGTTATAAAATACGTAAATGTAAAATAAAACTATTGACGTTTTTAGATTTGAAAGAAAACTTTATTTTAACTTCATGGGACGTCCAGATGAAAAGTTCTGCCTCGCAAGCACGCAGACACACGCAGACACACACACACACACACACACACACACACACACACACACACCACTTTTCCCCTGCTCACCTCCTGTGCATCTTGCAGCTGTCTCTGCAAGGTCTTCTGCAGCTCCTCGTGTTGACTGCGCCGCCTCTGCTCCTCCTCCTGTAAGGAGGCTTGAGCTTGTCTCTGTGCCTCCTTTAGATGCTCCAGTTCGGCCAAATGCTCCTCACGCTCGCCCTGCAACTCCTGCAGCCTACGCGTCTCCTCCGCCCGCAGCGCCCGCCTCCTGTTCCTCTCCTCACGCAGCTCCTGCCTACGCCCCCTCAGCTCCTCGTGCAGGGAGTTCTTACCCTCCGCAGACAGACGCAGAGATGTCTGGATGGCTGAGAGTGAGACAGGAGGACTGAGGCATTAGCATGGAGGCAAAATGAGGGAGACAGGGCAGTATGACAGAATGAGTCTGACAAGGCTGTAATACAGGATGAGTGATACAGAATGAGTGAGACAGGGCTGTAATACAAGGAGAGTGATACAGAAGCGTGAGACAGAATGAGTGAGACAGGGCTGTAATACAGGAAGGGTGATACATAAAGAGTGAGACAGAATGAGAATGAGTGAGACAGGGCTGTAATACAGGAAGAGTGATACATAAAGAGTGAGTCAGAATGAGTGAGACAGTGCTGTAATACAGGAAGAGTGATACATAAAGAGTGAGACAGAATGAGAATGAGTGAGACAGGGCTGTAATACAGGAAGAGTGATACATAAAGAGTGAGACAGAATGAGTGAGAAAGTGCTGTAATACAGGGAGAGTGATACATAAAGAGTGAGACACGGCTGTAATACAGGGAGAGTGATACATAAAGAGTGATACAGAACGAGTGAGACAGAATGAGTGAGACAGTGCTGTAATACAGGGAGTGATACAGAACGAGTGAGACAGGGCTGTAATACAGGAAGAGTGATACATAAAGAGTGAGACAGAATGAGTGAGACAGAATGAGAATGAGTGAGACAGGGAGAGTGATACATAAAGAGTGAGACAGGGAGAGTGATACATAAAGAGTGAGACAGGGCTGTAATACAGGGAGAGTGATACATAAAGAGTGATACAGAATGAGTGAGACAGAATGAGAATGAGTGAGACAGTGCTGTAATACAGGAAGAGTGTTACATAAAGAGTGAGACAGAATGAGAATGAGTGAGACAGGGCTGTAATACAGGAAGAGTGATACATAAAGAGTGAGACAGAATGAGTGAGACAGTGCTGTAATACAGGGAGAGTGATACATAAAGAGTTAGACAGGGCTGTATCAGGGAGAGTGATACAAAAAAAGTGATACAGAACGAGTGAGACAGAATGAGAATGAGTGAGACAGGGAGAGTGATACATAAAGAGTGAGACAGGGAGAGTGATACAAAAAAAGTGATACAGAACGAGTGAGACAGAATGAGAATGAGTGAGACAGGGCTGTAATACAGGAAGAGTGATACATAAAGAGTGAGACAGAATGAGTGAGACAGAATGAGAATGAGTGAGACAGGGAGAGTGATACATAAAGAGTGAGACAGAACGAGTGAGACAGAATGAGAATGAGTGAGACAGGGCTGTAATACAGGAAGAGTGATACATAAAGAGTGAGACAGAATGAGAGAGATAGTGCTGTAATACAGGGAGTGATACAGAACGAGTGAGACAGGGCTGTAATACAGGAAGAGTGATACATAAAGAGTGAGACAGAATGAGTGAGACAGTGCTGTAATACAGGGAGAGTGATACATAAAGAGTGAGACAGGGCTGTAATACAGGGAGAGTGATAAAAAAAGAGTGATACAGAACGAGTGAGACAGAATGAGAATGAGTGAGACAGGGCTGTAATACAGGAAGAGTGATACATAAAGAGTGAGACAGAATATGTGAGACAGTGCAGTAATACAGGGAGAGTGATACATAAAGAGTGAGACAGGGCTGTTATACAGGGAGAGTGATACATAAAGAGTGATACAGAACGAGTGAGACAGAATGAGAATGAGTGAGACAGGGCTGTAATACAGGAAGAGTGATACATAAAGAGTGATACAGAACGAGTGAGACAGGGCTGTAATACAGGAAGAGTGATACATAGAGTGAGACAGAATGAGTGAAACAGGGCTGTAATACAGGAAGAGTGATACATAAAGAGTTAGACAGGGCTGTATCAGGGAGAGTGATACAAAAAAAGTGATACAGAACGAGTGAGACAGAATGAGAATGAGTGAGACAGGGCTGTAATACAGGAAGAGTGATACATAAAGAGTGAGACAGAATATGTGAGACAGTGCAGTAATACAGGGAGAGTGATACATAAAGAGTGAGACAGAATGAGTGAGACAGTGCAGTAATACAGGGAGAGTGATACATAAAGAGTGAGACAGGGCTGTTATACAGGGAGAGTGATACATAAAGAGTGATACAGAACGAGTGAGACAGAATGAGAATGAGTGAGACAGGGCTGTAATACAGGAAGAGTGATACATAAAGAGTGATACAGAACGAGTGAGACAGGGCTGTAATACAGGAAGAGTGATACATAGAGTGAGACAGAATGAGTGAAACAGGGCTGTAATACAGGAAGAGTGATACATAAAGAGTGAGACAAAAACAGTGAGATAGAATGAGTGAGACTAGAGCCTTGAGACACAAAGAGTGAGACTGGGCATTAATACAGAAGAAGAGAGGCAAGAGCAGTAATACAGGAAGAGTGAGACACAAAGAGTGAGTCATAAAGAGTGAGACAGAAAGAACGTGACAGAATGAGTGAGACAGAGCAGTAGGACTAAATGAGTGACCCAGAGCTGGTAATAAAGGAATAATGATACATAAAGGGTGAGACAAAAAGAGTGAGATAGAATGAGTGAGACTGGAGCAGTGAGACAGAAAGAGTGAGACTGGGCTTTAATACAGAACAAGAGAGGCAGGAGCAGTAATACAGGAAGAGTGAGACACAAAGAGTGAGACAGGCCAGTAGGACAGGAAGAGTGAGACTGGAGCAGTGAGACACAAGAAGTGTCTGTGTGTTAGACCTGTAATCCACTCTTGTCTCTGTCTGGAGTCAGATGCGCTGATCTCAAATGATTTGTTAAGGGTCTTCACACAGAACATGCATCTCTTCCCATCTCTATCAGACAGCACCTGTCAATCACAGCAGAGGTCAAGCGTTAATCACCCACAGACGAATCAGGAGGAGACCGGACCCACACCACAAGCGCAGTACCTCAACACAGCAGTTCTGATCCATCTCGATCACACCTTTACACTCTTTACCGTCTTCATTCATGAAGTATGACATAGAGCCGGGCTTCAGACAGAACCAGCGCTCAGTCCAGTTCCTGCGTAAATGACCTTTCTTCCACAGGTAACCCTGTCACACACACACACACACACACAGTATTCATACACAACATATCATAATGACGTCCACACGGCCGTGTCATCATCTCACCTCCTTCAGGACGTTCCCCACCATCTCTCGATAGACCTTCTCCACAGCCATACTGATGCTCTCCCGGTCCACCCCTCGACTCCCAGCAGCGTTCACCACCTGCAGGAAACTCCAGACGCTCAACCCCTCCTTCTGAGCGGTGTCCTGCGACAGAAACTCCTCCATGTCCACACAGTTCAACTCCACTGTCATCACGCTGCTGATCTTCCTCAACAAATACTCCACCTGCACCAATCACAAGAGCGATTGCATCATATTATCAGAACAAACACATGCTTTGGTTTCCGGCGGTCTGGTCACCTCCTCCAGCACGAGCACGAGTGGATACCGGTCCTCCGCCAGGAAGTTGAAGAGACACCAGAGTCGCAGCGCGTCCTGATTGGACAGAACTCGGAGCGTGTCAGGACGGTAGTGTTTCTTGGAGCACAGAGTCCAGCAGAGTTCATCCAACTGCTCTTTGACGAACGTTCCCTCCACCACCTGACAACACAACACACAGACCTCAGTTATTCCACAAGAGAAATGAATCATCAGAGAGACACAAGAGAGATCTTTTGTGTGATGTGGTTGTGTGATGGAGCGGTACCTTGTCCAGTATGAACTGATTGAGGTAGGGCATGTATCCCTGACTGGACACTGGACCATCATCATCATCACTGAAGTGTCTCTCGAGGGTCGGGTGGTCATGAGGAATCCTCAAGACACTATGAAGATTATGAGACAGAACCTACACACACACACACACACACGGTGGGATTGTGTTATTACATTAGAGAACATCGACTAATATTTTTTTTATATCATCTGTACATTATTATTGCAGGTAAAACTTCGTCACAGGCAGTGTTCCGTGTTACTTGTTACTAAGTAACTAGTTACTTTCGTGTAATTACTTCCCCTTTGAAGAGTATAGTAAGAGTATATTGCAGTTACTTCTGATGTAACTGAACTAAATATTGTGTGATTTTTACAACAGTCGAATTGACTGTTATGTTTTAATATTTGTGATACTTTAGTCGGTTAATAAGAATAATTTATGTCGCTTTATATGATTTATTTTGAAAATAAGAGTCGTTTTGTGTCTATCCTTAAATCACACAACTAATCAAGGTTGATATAGGATGAAGTAAGTAATTAGTAACGAATATTTCAATACTTTTTCGTAGAAAGTAATTTGTAAAGTAATCTAATTACACTATTGAATATGAAACTAGTAATCGATCACTTTTTCAGAGCAACGTACCCAACACTGGCCCACACATCAGTTTCCGACACGTTGAACCTTTTTAGTTGCCAAATGGTTCAAAACATTAAAATAAAAATTGTCGTTATTATTCCTTTTATTGTGTTAGTTAAACCCGTATGGCTATATGATCCTTCCACAGATGATATTTTGAAAAATGTGAGCACGAGCGTGACTAAACGCTAAAAGAATTCTCATTCTCGGGTTTTCATGTGGCCCACACAAGTACAGTCAAACCTGTAAACACACACACACACACACACGCACACACACTGCTGCTTGTGTTTGAAGCTGATCTCTCAAAAGCCACAAAGTGTGAGGGAGATTAACGATGAACAAACACGCATTTCCTTCTGAGCACTCTTCAGAGACTTTCATAAAAAAAACATTCAAATCAAATCCCTTAAATAAATATACACATAATGTACAAAACACACAGCACAACATGCACCATATCAACATTCAACAGGTTAACGTTAAATTCACAGTACTAAAAGAGAGAAAGATCTTGAGTGAGCAGAAATGATTCAGATCACACACACGACTCACACATACAGTCAACTGTATGAAAACAAACATCTCAACATCAGTCTGTCTCTCTCTCAGCCCGTCTGTCTGTCTGTCTGTCTCACCTTCAGTTGTGATTTGGACACTTTCCCACTGTCCTCTGTGTCCAGAGAAGTGAAAGCGTACCAGATACTCTTCAGCAGAGCGGCTCTCAGCGCCATCATCACACATCTACTCCTTTATTTCTCCTCTCTAGTCTAGATGCAAATCTTCTGCAAGTCTCCCCACATCCTGCTGTGTTTTCTCATCTTTAGCGCCACCTGTCGGCAACAAACACACTTTCACATCTTCCACATCCCTGAATACAGCAGTAAACTAGACACATTATGCTGTATTAAAATAGAATATTAAGAATAAACATCCTTCTGTGTATCCCAAACACAACGTTATTGTGTAAATATGCCGTACATTTGACAATCGTAAATTGAGCATGTAAATAATAAAGCATGATATAAATAAACAAAACACATAGAATATTGGAATAAAATACTTGAAGGGACTCTAATGTTTGTTTTTTGTATTATATGGAGTTGGTGTGTTTGTATGTATGTTGACAAAATTAGATTTTTTATTGTGCATTCCAATTTCTATCAATTAAACTGCCGTTGGTTTGTTTGGATTTAAGAAATAATAAGTAAAAAAAATCATCTAACAAACACAATAAAAACATGATAAAATTATATTAAACAAAAAACTCTGTTCTGTTCTCGCGTGTTAACAGCGCGAGACGATATCTCGAGTCAAATCTATAACTCAAAAATCCGCTTGTAGACATTTCGCGACTGAAATTCTGGGGGTGAGGGATCATTTTAATTCAGTTGAATCGAATAACAGATCTTTATCTTCCTCTGGCGTGTTTTAATCGAAATTGAGAGATCGTCCTCAGTTCGTTTCTCGTACGGAGGTCGCGTGAAGCGGTCTCGCTATGGATTGTGGGATTGATGGCCGGCCGCTGCAGTAAACGGACTGTACAGGTACAGAGATCACAGGTGTGACAGGGAATGCGGAGATAATCCAGGTATTTACAAAGCATAAACGCATGACGACATGACATCGTTTGTTCTGTTCGTGCAGTAGTTGTGTAGGTTAATTCATTCTCACCTATCCTGTGAAGCGTAATGTAACATCATCCATACAGTCAAGGCCCTGTTTAATATGTATAAAGTTCGTACTCTCTTTCACCTGTGTTGTGTATTATAAAATGTCTTAAGAGACAGAGTTGATTGCTTCCGCTAAGATTTTTCATCGACACGCCGCTCAGTTCGAAGATGTCAAGGACCGAATCGACTCCCACGATTCGACTCTTTAGTGAAGTTCGTATGCACTCAACTCGAGAAAGTGCGTTTCGGTACGTTTTACATTATAAAAGATTTTTAGAATTATAATAATCGTCATATTTTGAGCCCAGTTCTTATTGTTTTGTATAAATGCAGGTCATCGAATCATTCTGCGTGAAATACTGTATCCAACAATGCAATTCACCATCCATTTGGCTCTCCATTTCCCGCATAACAGTGAAAGTAATCATTTTTAAAGTTGTTTTCTAAATTGAATAAACTTTCAAATATTAAGACAGTTGTAAAAAAAGACAAATGAACTATATTTATTCTAAAACAATACAAATGAATGCAGTTCATGGTTAATTATGGAATGTAACAAAGTTAAATATTTACATTTACATGTGCATACTTTCACATACTATTCTACTATAAACACTTCACACACTCACACACACACAGGTTAAAGTGTTACTGTCATCAGGTTTTCACGAGAGCACACCTGGACACAATCTCAGCTGTGGAAATTCACCTCCGACATGATGTTATGATACAATCACGTCCGATCATTTCTGACAGACGGAGGAAAGCGAGTGTGTGTGAGATGTTGAGAGGTTACGGCTCAGGGCGATGTGTGTGTGTGTGTGTTCACATCCGCCACTGCTGAGAGATGTTTAAACGTGATGCTCCTTCAAACTATTCTCCAACACTTCATGTGTCTGTGTGCTTTATTAAGGGCTTGTCATTGAATATAACGGGTTTCCCATCACACAGGGTGTTTTGAACGGGACATCCAGACGATGATGACAGCGGTCTGTTACCCTGCAGCTTATCTTACCTCTGACATCAACACTCTGAATGATTCCCGTCTGTATATCCAGAAGTAATGCATTTCTTTAACATGGTTTCCTCGTGTAAAGTTCAGTGTCTCTATGCTGTGTGTTTTGGGGTTGGACTGACAGATCTGAGATCACTAAACAATGGTTTGCAGCTGTCTGCACCCTGCTGTAATTTCAGACTCTGACACCAAACAAAAATCCATCTCTTCCTGAGACTCATCCTGCCTTTGAAATCTTCTTGTATGAGTATAAACACACACACACACACACACACACACACTGGTCAGAGGGGCGGAGCTACGGCCTGTCTACAGGTAAAGGTGTAAGAGCTTACCTGTAACATCACTCAGGTGTGTGTCAGTACGCTGAGAGATCTTCTTCCGCTCATCTTCATCTCTCTAAGGTAAGAACCCTCCGGATGTTTCATGTAAAGCAGTTTATTTGTTTGGCTCTGGTAAGAGAAATGTTCTTTTGAACAATAAACTTAAAGGAATGAGCCCTACATACATCTGCAAAACATTGTTTCTTCATCTGTGACATGTCTCTGGGATGTCAGATGTCATAGAGACATCTGGAAGATTTCGAATGGATGTAAAACTGCTATTACTACGCTGCAAAAATTGACATTCTTACTAAGCATTTTTGTCTTGTTTTTAGTCAAAATATCAAACACTTCTTAAATCGATTTAAATAAAATTGACCAAAAATTGCCTTTCATTTAGTTTGACCTTTTTCTCAAGTACCTAATTCAAGTTTATTTTTTACCACAAACTTATTTTATTTTTATTTTATTTTTCATAAGACGAGACCAAATATCTTGTTTTGATTTAAGAAATTTTAGATATTTGTACTACAAAACAAGACGAAGAAACTCAGTACACTCAAAAAAAAAGTTTTTGCTGCTTGTTCAATGAACTTAACTTAAATCAACACAATTTTTGGTGACAACATGATTTTTTGATGTTTAGTCATATAACTGAATCCATTCGTGTTGGGACAATATAAAGGAGTGGTGTAGTGTTAACATAAAATAGTTACATTTGGCCAGAGGACTTATATTTCTCAGCATCCTGTGCGTATAACTGCATTTTGAGTTATTTTCTTAAGTGTTATTTTTTCAGTAAAAAATAAACACTTGTTAGTGTTAAGTGTTAATTTATCTTAACGGTTTTGAAGAGTTTGTTATATTTTTAAGTTTTGTTATTACCATTATTCAGAAAATCGTTGTCTTTGGTTAGGTCGTGGGCGGTTAAATTCTGTTATTTGCTTTTTAGTTTAGTTAAATTAACTCAATAACTTCTTATTAAAGATAAATTATAATTAATGATAAAAAATGAAATAAAATGTTCTTGAGTGCTTTCATGAAATAATCTAATCGATAAAGTTGGGTTTATTATTTTGGTTTTATATCAAATCTTTATGTATATGACACATATTCATTTAATCAACACTACGAAAATAAAGTTCAGACAACAAGATTAAAAAGAATCGTTTAAAACAAATTCGATTTTGTTGGTGAAATGTAAATACATTTTGTGGAAAAGTTTTCCTTAATTTAATTAAAGTTCAACAACTGTTTTTAGTGTAAAAATGTCATTTTTTGCAGCATAAGATGTTTAGCGGATGTTTTTCAGATCTTTAGGAGACCTCTCACTGACATACCTGTGCTATCTTGGAGATGACGGAAATTTAGAGGGATGTGAAGTTTAATGTGATAGTGATATATATATTTTCTTTCATATAAGATAATTGCACACTTTTGCTGTTGTGATTCACGAAACTGTTGATAAGACAAAATACTTGTGACCCTCTCCGTTTCAACCACTTTGTCCCAGAATAATGTAAAAAGCACTCCGTGTTTAATGATGAAAGCTAAAGTGAGGGATCTATGCCTTATCATTATTATATCAAAATTAATATTCCTTAATGGCAAGTCAACGTCAAAATGATGATTCTGGCTCAAAACAATACACGTCACATGCGAAACATACAAATATATGTATTAAACATCTTACTTTTTAAGATTTAAGACAACAATGAAGCTGTTGTAATTTTAAGATAATATTTACCACTGAATTTGGATTCTCGATTGAGAACATTTTTGAGAGTTTTTTTACGGGAATACGTAACATTACTAACTTTTTATTAAATTAGAATTTAATACAAACCATGGCAGTTAGAAAGAATTTTCTTAAGAATGTTTTGTGAATCCGGCCCCAGATTTGATCCTTGAAAACCCAATTTGTTTAAAGCACTTGACAGATGAGGGGAATTCCACAGAGAAAGAACAAAAGAGACATTAGACATCATTTAGCGTTCGCCTCAAGCTTTATACTCAAAGACAAGAGGGGATATGTTCTTAAATGATATGAAATTCCTAAATAACATCCTGAATTGAAATTAGATCAACACAGAGTTTAATTTTCTTCTTTCCTGTTCTGAAGAAGAAAGTCAGTTGACTTAGTTGAGTAGTAAACTAGCTGTGTTTTCTTAATCGTAGTGTCAGAATCTGAGATCATAATTCACACTCGTTAGGTTTTTTGTCTGTTTGGTGAATTCACGGCCGATCCGTGTTAATTGTAAGGACCGTCCACGAGTTTATCCGCTGCGTTTGAACCTCAGTCTAAATGGTTATTATGTTAATCTGAAGTGTGTTTGAAGTCTCCAACACTAAACCGGGTCTGTCTCTCTCTCGAATCCTTCACAGGCTATCAAAGAGAAGCGGAAGAGGTTCTCCAAACTCTGGGGGTTTAAATGAGGAGGACTATGGTGTTTCCTCGCCTCAGGAAACACAGTTTAATCCCTTTGATCACATGCGGCCTTAGATAAACTTCCCTGTTTGGTCTACAACTCTTGGCTTTTGATATCTCGTTTCGATATGGATGCACCAGACGCTCATTGCCATCTCAGCAGGAGCGGCATACATCGTGGCATTTCGCCCCCTGGTGGTTACGGAGGGAACGACAAGCACCATCACCTTCACTCTGATCCGCTGGGTCGCTCTCTTCCTCTGTTCTTGTACCCGGCCCGTATGGAGCAGGGGGTTTACGACGGCTCGTACTGCAGCGGGGCGACGCTGCTGTCGTACCTGCCGCCGTTCCACGCCGGTCTGGGTGTGTACGAATGTCCGTTCGAGCCCGCCTTCATTCAGAAGCGCAACGAGAGGGAGCGTCAGCGCGTGAAGTGCGTCAACCAGGGGTACGCCAAACTCCGAGACCACCTGCCCAACGCAAGCGCGGACAAGCGGCTGAGCAAAGTGGAAACTCTGCGGGCGGCCATACGCTATATCAAGTACCTGCAGTGTCTGGTGGAGAAACCAGAGAGAGGGGAGTTGAACGTGGCAGCGCCGTCGCCTCTGTCTTTCTCGGACACTTCCTCAGAGGAGTCGTCTGGGAGTTAGAGACGTTTCTGCCTCTGAACTCTCTGTGCTCACGTCCACTGTGCATGTGTAACTTTACTCAGTTCAAATAAAGCTAAATTATACTTGAAGTCCAACTTTTTTTCGTGTTGTAAATGGTCTTTTATAGGTTGACGAGGAAAACAAGTCAAGGTCATTTCCACTCCAAACCAACAGAAGCATGATAGGACGTGTGTTTTTCATATGTGCGAAGTTGATTTCAATAACTTTCCTAATGTTTTTGCCTTGCTTAATTTCTGTTATGCGAAATATAATTTGCTATAACCTGGACATTGTCGACAGGTGTCATGAGACTGTCAATTTGATCAGAGACTCAATAAGGTCAATGGCCCGGTCAATGAGAGAAGCTGTGAGGTGAATCCAAAGATCGCAGAGTGATTTATCTTTGATCTCTTTTGGCAGCCATTGGTTTGCCAGCCCGATGATGTCACATTCTCCAAATACAGCAAGCCAATGGGAACGTTCCAAGTTATGCCGTGTTGTGTCGTGTGTCTTTGTCCCTTTATGTCTATGTAACTATGACTGTGTGCTACTCTGTTGTCCTCTAACACACACAGTTCAACTGCGTGACATGCATTGTCTATATTTATATTTTGGGTCAGCTGGAGTGCTAACGGACAGTGACTGGGAGAGTGAGAGAAGTGTACTCACTGACTTATAGACAGGGATCCAGATGGTGGCAAAACGTTAATTTTCCAGTCCTGAGACCCCCACGGGAAGGACGGCAGAAATACTGAACTTTACATCTCTGTATATTTGATCTCAAGAACTCCGGTTCTGATCTGATCTGATCATGGAGGGAGGCGGTGATGCAACCATGACCTCCTTCATCATGGATGAGGAGACTCTCAAGAGAAAACAGAGAGAGAAACTGAAGAAGCTCCAGGCCACCGGCGGTAACCCGCGACCTGCTCGATCCCTCCTCTTCCTCACGCTGAAGAACCCTTTCCGCAAGGCCTGTATAAGCATTGTTGAGTGGAAGTATCCTTTAACACTTGTGAAATGTGTTTTTAAATAAAAAATGTGATTTTAAACAGTTAAAACAGTAAATGGGTTGGCAAAGAATCGACAGAATCATAAGTCATTTAAAATGCAATGTGTAACTTGTTTTGTTAAAAATAAACAAAAATCTGCAAATAAACAATCCGTGTTTAAAACTGTCCTTATCGTAACATGTTTTATAACAGAAGGCTTATAAGAATGATTTATAATTGGAGATTTTGGTTTGCATTTCGTGGGAAATGACAGGTTTTTAACTCTTGTAAAGATGAGCATGCAAAGTAATATGCCTTTCAAAAGTTATAGACTGCAGCATCAGAAATAATTTTTCAACATTATTGTGATAATAAACTGAACTTAAACGGAGTCAAAAAAGCTCTCCTTTTGCTCTTGTTTCTAAATGAAATAATGAATGGTTAATAAATGAATGTTAAAGTCGTGATTTATCTGTGGACAGTGAACATATTAATTAAAGTTGACTATCAAGAAAACAGCTGTCAGTAATTCTATCATCTAAATGTCAGAATAAAGTCCAGTAAGAGCTCAATTATGTGTCGTTTGTGTGTGTCGGTGTTAAAGCCCTGCGCTCTGATATTCCAAGAGAACAGCTGTTCTCTTAGGCTGCTCGCTAAATACAGACATGTTAAGCTCAGTGAATGTCAGCACAGTGAGAACGTGGACACACAATACAGAAACACTTTCTCTGACTTCACACTTCACCTTAACAGAGAATCTAATAATGTATTATAAGTTATGTGATGTCAGTGCTCTACTCATACCAGATTTTTCCTAAATTTGTGTCAGACCGTTTGAAATCATCATCCTCCTCACCATCTTTGCCAACTGTGTAGCTCTGGCTGTTTTCCTGCCGATGCCTGAAGAAGATACAAACAACACCAACAGTAACCTGGTGAGTGTCTCATGTCCAACAATACCTATTAACTTTCTATGAATCTCGATCTCGAGTATCTAGCCCAATCTATAGTGTCTAGCTTCATATGAATCTCAATCTTGCCTTCACACAATCTATAGTCTCTCCCTTTAAATCAATCACAATCTATAATCTCACCCTTATGTGAATCAAACTATATAGTCTTATCTATATAATCTATAGTCTCTGCCCTTATATGAATCACAATATATAGTATCTGCCTATCCAATCTATAGTCTCTGCCCTTACGGTATATGAATCACAATATATAGTCTCTGCCTATATAGTCTATAGTCTCTGCCCTTATATGAATCACAATATATAGTCTCTGCCAATACAATCTATAGTCTCTGCCCTTACAGTATATGAATCACAATATATAGTCTCAGCCCTTTTATGAATCACAATATATAGTCTCTGCCCTTATATGAATCACAATATATAGTCTCTGCCAATACAATCTATAGTCTCTGCCCTTACAGTATATGAATCACAATATATAGTCTCAGCCCTTTTATGAATCGCAATCTATAGTCTCTCCCCTTCTGTGAATAACAATATATATTCTCTGCCTATATAATCTATAGTCTCTGCTCTTATATGAATCACAGTATTTTGTCTTTGCCTATACAATATATAGTCTCTGCCCTTACAGTATATTAATCACAATATATAATCTCAGCCCTTTCATGAATCACAATCTTAGTCTCTCCCTTATATAAATCACAATCTATAGTCTCTCCCCTTATGTGAATCACAATATATATTATCTGCCTATATAATCTATAGTCTCTGCTCTTATATGAATCACAATCTATTGTCTCTCCCCTTATATCAATCACAATATATAGTATCTGCCCTCATATGAATGTGTGATCTCTTCCCTAATGTGAATCACAATCTATGATCTCTTTCCTTCTACGAATCTCAAATTTTAGTTTATCTGCTCATATGAACCTCAATCTATAGTTTCTACCCTTATACAAACATGAACCTAAATTAACTGCCTTAATACAAAGCAAAATAAAATTCTGTCATAATTTACTTACCCTCTTCTTATTTCAAACCTTTATGGCTTGATTTCTTCTGCAGAACACAAAAGAAGATATTTAGAAAAATGTTGTTAACTGGACCTCATTCACTTGCATTAGTTTTGTGGCCAAACAATAGAAGTAAATGGGGTCCAGTGGTGTTCGGTTTCCAACTTTCTTCAAAGTATCTTTTATGTTCTGTAGAAGAAAGACATACAGGTTTGAAATGACAAGAGTGCGTGTAAATCATGATAGAATTTTTATTTTTGGATGAACTATCACTTTAATCTGTTGTTTTTATCATCAAACATATTTGAATCCATAATCCCTCCCTTCTATGAACCTCAGTCTTAAGACTTCATACCCTTAGCCTCAGCATATAGACAAAAAAAACAGACTTCTCAATGTCAAATGTGGAACCCAAGATCTTCTGTTCCCATTAAAGACCCTGTTTAAAGAGCTCTGACATTTTAAAGCCTCTCAGCCGAATGATTGATGCTGGTATTTCTTCCATTAAACCCCTGTAAGTGTGTCTGTGTGCTATGACCTTGACACAAGTGACTGAATGAAACAGGTGATTCAAACGCAAGCCGTCTGAATGTGAGGCGGCTTCAAAATGAGGACCAGGACACTTTTATCACTGTGGTATGATTTAATAGATGTGGTGGTTTGTAATCTAATATTTCAGTTTGTTAGTTGTGTATTTGACTATTTTGTGAGAATCCTCAAAAACGAAATCATGATTAAGGAATAAAGAACTCTATATCTGTCCGTCGTTTTAAATACATACACTCGGGCGTCTGTCTACACTAGGTGTCATGTTGACTATAAAGTTCTCAGTGACTGTTTAAGAATCATTTTCCGAATGCCTCCTCTGAAACCGGAGGAGACTAACAGTCCGTAACATCTCTTCGCCACCAAACTCTGAACGTGTCAGCGTGGATATTTGCCAAAACGTACAGAGACTTGCTGAGACAGATTGTCAAAGTCAAAACAAAACTAGAAAGGCACCGCAGACGGCAAATACCTGCGCGAGTGTCTTGGTGCCGACAGCTTCATTCGTCTCAATGTTGTGTGTCCGCAGGAGAGTCTGGAGTACATTTTCCTCATCATATTCACTACGGAATGTTTCCTGAAGATCGTGGCGTACGGACTTCTCTTTCACGCCGATGCATATTTACGGAACTGCTGGAATATATTGGACTTTGTCATTGTGACGATGGGGTAAAACAAACACACACAAACACCCTTACGAGACATTATAAATGCTTAGCGTGACGCGTGTTAACATACTTGCGTTGTTGTGATCTCTCTCAGGTTGTTCACTATCGTGGTGGACTTCATCAATAACATCAGCGGTGTGGAGGCTCCGGTGGAACAGAAGGGAGGGTTCGATATGAAGGCTCTCAGAGCGTTTCGAGTCCTTCGGCCCCTGCGGCTCGTCTCCGGGGTCCCCAGTGAGTCGCCATCCCTTGTGTCTGCTCACCTGTCTCATTTCTCTCTTGTGCGTTTGCTCATTCGGGTGTAATGACTCCTCCAGGCCTACAGGTGGTGATGAGCTCCATTCTCAAGTCCATGTTGCCACTGTTTCACATCTCCCTGCTGGTGTTCTTCATGGTCACCATCTACGCCATCATCGGCCTGGAGCTGTTTAAATGCAAAATGCACAAAACGTGTTATCACGCTGGCACAGGTGAGACAGGGAAATGCTTTCCTGTTTGTTAAGACTATGAAGTTACCCATGGTGTCATCCACAAACAAATGATCCTCAGAAATTTTTTTGAAACAATTTCGAAGTTTCAAATTTAATTTAATAGTATATTTGTTCGCCGTAGATATCATAGCGACGGTAGAGAACGAGAAGGCGTCTCCATGTGCTCAGGCCGGTAACGGACGGCGCTGTACTCTGAACGGAACCGAGTGTCTTGGGGGGTGGCCCGGGCCCAATAACGGCATCACACACTTTGATAATCTGGGTTTCTCTATGCTCACCGTGTATCAGTGCATCACCACACAGGGCTGGACGGATGTTCTGTATTGGGTCAGTAAATCTCATCTTGACCCTCGCAGATGTTTAATCAAGTCTGATGGCAGGTTTCGTTTCCTCAGGTGAACGATGCAATCGGAATGGAGTGGCCCTGGCTGTATTTCGTCACATTGATTCTGTTGGGCTCGTTCTTCATCCTCAATCTGGTTCTGGGGGTTCTCTGTGGGTCAGTCCAAACATCTACACATGTTTTTGATACAAAATTGCCTATATAAAATGAATTTGACTGCTTCTGAGAAAACGTTACCAGTTAAAATTGCGAGCACTGAATTTGTTTCTAAAATGTAGGGAGGTCACAATTATTATATAATCATTTTATCGCAATTATTTTAGAAAACCGTGATTATTGTAAATAATCAGATCTGTGGCATTTTACATTTGATGAAGAACCTTTTGGTTTCAAAAAGAACCTCAACATCTTTCTGTTTCACAAAAGGTTCTTTTTGTGGATATTCGTTTCTTTAGATTATAAAAAGTAAGAAAGAGATAATTCTTTAAAGAACCTTCGACTGAAAAAGGGGGAATATTGTATATTTGTATAAAAAAAATTAAATGAAAGTTATATTTGCTATTTTATGTTATATTTGTATTCTCATGAGGATTGTTAAATTACTGTATATATATTTTTTTTGCTAATACGCTGTTGACGATAAATAACAGTTCCACACACTTTTGCATTATTTTAATATTTTGATGATTTGTTATTGTGAAAACTTGAATGAGCAGCCGTTTCCAAACATTTGACCGGTTAAGTGCTGGCCGCACCAGAACTTTCCAACACAAAACCCCTCTGTGTTTTCTATCCAGCGAGTTCACTAAAGAGCGAGAGAAGAGTTCTCGGAGCGGAGAGTATCAGAAGTTACGGGAGACACAACAGTTGGATGAGGATCTGAAGGGATATATGGAGTGGATCACGCAGGCAGAGGTCATGGACAACGACCAGGAGGGCCAAGGTGCTCAACACCCTTCACAGTTATCACAGGTCAACACTTGATATGGTGCTTGAATGGTCCGAGACTGACCTCTGTGTGATTGACAGGTCTCCTTCCACTGGACGGAGCGGAAACAGAAAGCCTTTATGAGTTGGATGTACTGAACAAACTCATGTATTACGTGTGAGTACTGCTGAAAACCAATGAGAATATTTCCAACGGGATTGCGTTTTGCTTTCATTGCTTTGTGTGTTTGTGGGTTTCAGTCGACATGCTCGCCGCTGGAACCGTTTTTTCAGGAGAAAGTGTCGCGTTTGGGTGAAGTCCAGGCTCTTCTATTGGCTGGTGATATTTCTGGTGTTCTTCAACACGTTGGCCATCGCCACCGAACACCATCAGCAGTCACAATCCCTCACTAACTTCCAAGGTTCTGTTGCGTCAACGTTGTTCTTGCATGTCCAACATTACACCATAACAGATTGTTTTGCTTCCACAGACAACACGAATAAAGTGCTGCTGTCTCTGTTCGCGGTGGAGATGTTTCTGAAGATGTACGCCATGGGACTTCCATCTTACTTCATTTCTCTGTTTAACCGTTTCGACTGCTTTGTGGTGTCCGTGGGAGTCCTGGAGCTCATTCTGGTACGCATGGACATCATGTCCATCATGGGGATCTCCATACTGCGCTGCATTCGACTGCTCCGTCTCATCAAAGTCACCAGGTGTTTCGTTCACGACCAAACCCAAAAAGAGTCTTGTGAGCTTTGAAGGATCATCCTACTGAGTGTATTTGTGTTTCAGGCACTGGACGACCCTCAGTAATCTGGTGGCATCGCTCTTAAACTCAGTGCGTTCTATCGCCTCTCTCCTCCTTCTCCTCTTCCTCTTCATCGTCATCTTCGCTCTTCTCGGCATGCAGGTGTTCGGCGGAAAGTTCAATTTTCCCGACGACGAAGTGCGACGCAGCAACTTCGACGATTTCCCTCAAGCGCTCATTACAGTTTTCCAGGTGATTGATATTTGTGATTAGTGAATTTGTGAATATAGATCAGATTCCTACTAATGAATCCGTGTTTTTAGATCCTGACAGGTGAGGACTGGAACTCTGTCATGTATGACGGAATCATGGCTCATGGAGGTCCGGCCGTGCCTGGAATACTAGTCAGCATTTACTTCATCATCCTGTTCATCTGTGGAAACTGTATCCGCTCATGCAGAGTCATCAATGTTTCTTCAGCATGAATTCTGTGTTTTTCTTGAGTGAGACCCGCAGATATCCTATTGAACGTGTTCTTGGCGGTTGCGGTGGATAATCTGGCGGAGGCCGAGAGCTTGACCTCCGCACAGAAAGAGAAGGCAGAAGAGAAGAGACGTAAAAAACTTCTAAGGTGAGGTCAAGGAACATAGAAAAGCAGTTTAAGCTCCAGGTGGTTTCCCGACTTCTTGATCGACTTACACTGACATATCGTAAAAGATAGTAGTGCGATTGTTTTGTCTTAAGATGCACCACAGTGAGGTTTTTTTGTAAAGAATATTTTTAATTTATCTAAAGCCTAGTCCTGATTTAAATGAATCACCGCTGGGAAACTGCTCCTTTAAGTGAACGTTTCTGGTGTTTCTCTTGTTCATGGCAGGGAAAATCTTTCTGACAAGGGTGAGGAGGAGAAAGCTCTGCTGGCAAAGAAACTGGCTGAGCAGAGAGCCAAGATAGAAGGAATTCCCACTACAGCTAAAGTAAGACGTTCGAAGCCAGAAAAAAAACAGATTGAAGAAAAAAGAATCTTCTGATTTTGTTAATTTCACATGATTTTTGCAGCTCAGAGTGGACGAATTCGAATCCAACGTGAACGAGATTAAAGATCCGTTTCCACCGGCTGATTTTCCAGGTGAGGTGGACGGCATTCTCAAATGTGTTCACACAAGAAAGTCAACTTTTGAAAACGTGCAAACCTTTCCCGTCCATCTGCCTGACACTCACTCGTTGCCTAGGCGACGATGAAGAGGAGGAGCCAGAGATTCCCACCAGCCCTCGGCCTCGTCCAATGGCAGACCTGCAGCTGAAGGAGACGGTCGTGCCCATGCCCGAGGCCAGTTCCTTCTTTATCTTCGGCCCGCAGAATAAGTAAAACCTGCCATTCTGTCACATAAAATAAATAAGTTGGGGTTTCTGGTTCATTATCTGTGTTTGTTTCCAACTCTCCACTCAGGGTCCGCAAGCTCTGTCATCGCATCATCAACGCCACGACCTTCACCAACATCATCCTCCTCTTCATTCTGCTCAGCAGCATCTCATTGGCTGCTGAGGACCCCATCGACCCCATGTCCTTCAGGAACCAGGTAAGAGATCTACAGGCACATATCTGTCCATGCGCACCTGACGTCACCTTTAACCTCTCGGGTGCCGCAGGTTCTGGCCTACGCTGATATTGTCTTCACTTCTGTGTTCACGGCAGAGATCGTGCTGAAGGTGAGCACAGAGTTCTGATCCGGGCTTTTCTTGTGTTTTGAGGTGTACTTTCTGAGATTTGATCTGTTCTTCTGCCCGCCGTAGATGACCACATACGGCGCCTTCTTACACGAGGGCTCCTTCTGCAGAAACTCCTTCAACATCTTAGACCTGATCGTTGTTGGCGTTTCCCTGCTGTCCATGGGAATGGAGTGAGATTTGAATCCAAATTAATTTTCCAAGATTACAATAGATAACAAAATATCAAACCATTTGCCATGGAATTGACTTTATACATCAACAAAAGTCTTAAATCATTTATCATTTAGCTTTAGCATTGTAGCGTTGAATGGAGATCCATCTCTAAAAAAACAAGCATATGCTTGTTTAGGCAGGTTTTGAACTATGATAGCTGGTCATGTGCTGGTTTAAGCGGGTCATGTGCTGGCATGAGCTGGTCCTAAGAGCGTCATGTACTGGTTTAAGCTGGTCCTGAGGTTGTTAAGGAGCATCTTAAACCAGCTCAGGACCATCTTGAACTTTCAACAGGGATGATTTTTGCTTTGTTAGAAGATGCACGTCAAACGTGGTTTTGTTAAGTGTAAGTTCTCATGTGTCTCTACAGGTCGAGTGCCATCTCAGTAGTTAAGATCCTCAGGGTCCTGAGAGTACTGAGACCTTTAAGAGCCATAAACAGAGCTAAAGGTCTTAAGGTGAGTCATCTTAAACGTTTTATTTTTCAGATATACATTGAGTACTGTGTTTCTCAGTCTGTCTTTGTCGTCTGTTAGCATGTTGTAGCATGTGTGTTTGTGGCCATCAAGACCATCGGCAACATCGTCTTAGTCACAATGCTCCTGGATTTCATGTTCGCCTGCATTGGAGTTCAGCTTTTCAAGGTTCAAATCTCATTATAATTCTATATTAGAAACTAGGTTTATATGTGGAGAAATTGATGGTTTCTTGTGATGTTTTAGGGGAAATTTTTCGCTTGCACAGATCCGCTGAAAATGACAGAGGCAGAATGCAAGTACGGTTGGACTTTCGCTCATCTTACTTCTAAGAGTTTAAATGAAATGTCAACCATGTTGTCTTTGATGCTTTCAGAGGAACGTTCATAAAACATCAGGAGAACGCTCTTCACGACATGGTGCTCAGCACGCGCGAGTGGATCAACAGCGACTTGAACTTTGATAACATTCTGAACGGCATGCTGGCGCTCTTCACCGTCTCAACATTCGAAGGCTGGCCAAAGCACGTCTAGAAAGACAGTTCACCAAAATATGAAAATACCCTCACGTCATCACAGATGAATGATTTCATATTAAAATGTCTGTACAGGTTGTTGTATAAAGCCATCGACTCGAACCTTGAGGACGTCGGCCCCGTTTACAACAACCGCATTGAGATTTCCATCTTCTTCATCGTCTACCTCATCCTCATCGCCTTCTTCATGATGAACATCTTTGTGGGTTTTGTTATCGTCACGTTTCAGGAGCAGGGAGAGCAGGAGTTTAAAAACTGTGAGCTGGATAAAAACCAGGTACCACAAACCAGACACACGATGTATAAAGACTCCATATCATAACACATACATGTATGCATATGTTTGCATGTATGTGTTTTTTCGTAGCGCCAGTGCGTCCAGTACGCCCTGAAGGCTCGACCTTTGAGATGCTACATCCCGAAGAACCCGTATCAGTACCAGGTGTGGTACATCGTGACGTCTTGTTACTTTGAGTACCTGATGTTTCTCCTCATCATGCTCAACACCATGTGTCTGGGGATGCAGGTGAGAAACAATGATGAAAAATGTTAAATCGATGCGTGCTGAATGTGTTTCACCCTTTTTTTTTTCCTTCCCTCAGCACTGTAATCAATCGGATCACATCACTCATTTATCCGACATGCTGAACGTCATCTTCACTGTCCTGTTCACAGTGGAGATGATCCTCAAAGTTGGTGCCTTCAAAGCAAAGGTGAGCAAAAGTTGATTCAGATCACCTCCTAAAACACTTTCTTAAGTACTAATAGCTGAAGAAACTGATGCTGTGTCTCAATTCGCCTTCTTAAACTATGCCATTACTGTTTTTGTTATTGAAGGGGAGGAGTTAGCGGATGCTCCGCCCAAGCCATCTAACTTACGTCATTTAAAATGGAATAGTCATTACAATAAACGCTGCAATATTTCACGTAAAAATAAGAATCGTAATTTTAAATTTTACGCGGACTTTAACTGTCAAGAACATAAAATTCATACTCATTCTATTTTCTAATACGATTTAGGACGTATAGTATGCGAAATGAGACACAAACTATTTTTTCTCTCTCTCTGACAGGGTTATTTCGGCGACCCCTGGAACGTCTTTGATTTCGTAATCGTGGTCGGCAGCATCGTTGACGTCATACTAAGTGAAATTGATGTACGTTTCCTGTGAGATGATTGTTTGTGTGGGTTATAAAACCAGCAATGAATCCACATTCCTCGTGTCAGATGCTTCATTTCACATCATTATAAAATATAAATCCCTCGCTGTTCTTGGCGGTGTCTCACATTGATCCTTTCTCTTTTTTTCAGGCGGCTCTCGCGGCTCAGGGTGGATTGTACTGTCTCACTGGATGTTCTGTAAATATCCACAAACATCTCTGTGAACGTTATATGCCGTCACCATCCAACAACAATAACACAACAGATCTGTTTTCTCTCTTTTCAGGAAGTGAACCCCATGCAGGTCATAGCCGTAAGTTTTAGATTCATCATGTTTGTCTGCATTAGAGAGTCTGTGATGGTGTTGTGTGAAGGTTTCACTCGTTCATCTGTGTGCTCTTCAGGACTCTGAGAACATGAGCGTGTCCATCACGTTGTTCCGACTCTTCCGCGTCATGCGTCTGGTGAAGCTGCTGAATCGCTTCGAGGGGATTCGAAATCTGCTGTGGACCTTCATCAAATCATTTCAGGTCTGACGGTCCACTGCGTCATTATGATTTTAAAGGCCATTGCACGTTGAGTCCGAAACTTGCATACGTAATTTCTGCACTTTAAAAAATAAATACGAACTAACGTTGGACTGGGTAAATTTCGGACTAGGTTAGATTTTCTGTGTTTTTCGGATCCGTACAGATTGAACAGTACACAGTGTTGAGCAGTGTTGTGACATCATTGGTTTTTGCTGACGACATCAACTGAAATTATTGTTTTACAGGCTTTGCCGTACGTGGCGCTCCTCATCGTCATGTTGTTCTTCATCTACGCCGTCATTGGCATGCAGGTAAATCGCGTTTACTTATTATGTGTGTATCCGCGAGCATATATAAATCTGATGTCGTACGTGTTTTCCATCAGGTGTTTGGAAAAATCGCGCTAATAGACGGATCCATGATCAATCGCAACAGCAACTTCCAGACATTTCCTCAGGCCGTGCTGCTGTTGTTCAGGTCAGCCACAGGTGTGAATGCTCTGCTGCCAAAACACAATGCAACCGCAGCGTCTGTGTGTTTCCGAGTATGTTTCTGAAGAGATACTTGTGTGTCCAGGAGTGCCACAGGTGAAGAGTGGCAGGAAGTTATGTTGGGCTGTCTGTACGGTCAGCGATGCGACCCCAAGTCTGATTACCTGCCTGGAGAGGAGTACACCTGCGGCTCTGGATTTGCCGTTTTGTACTTCATGAGTTTTTACATGCTGTGTGCGTTCCTGGTAGGTATATCCAAATTCATTTCTTTCTTTCGCTTAAGCAAGTAATTTATTTAGCTCTTTTGCAGATCATCAACCTGTTTGTGGCTGTGATCATGGACAACTTTGATTATCTGACCCGTGATTGGTCGATTCTGGGGCCGCATCATTTGGACGAGTTTAAGAAGATCTGGGCTGAATACGACCCAGAGGCCACGTAAGATATCAAGCCTATGATTTATTTTCTATTGTAAAAGAGAGGTTCATACCTTCATATTATAAAAGTCGTAAACCTGTTTGTATTAAAACAATAAAAATTTCTAATCGTATGTATCGCATGATTTTTCTGTGATTAATCGCATCGTAAAGGGTTAAATTCAATAATAAATTCAAAAGTAGTGTATTGTTCTTTATTTTAAAAGTATATAAACAAAAGTGCAATAAGATTTGGTTTAGAAAAACTTCAAACAAATAACATTGTTTCCTTAACATAATAGCAGTTAACAATTTAAATTAAAACCTTTTTTACCGAATTTTTCAGACCTTAAGACCTTGAATTAGCAATAAATCAATATAACAACGATTTCGGACTTGGAAAAAAGATAATAAATCAAAATATAAAATCGCAGGACTAAGCATGTCGTAAAATGTTATAAATCACAATCAAATCCTCTTGGTGCTTAAGTATCGTGATCATAGCGTTTTGTGATTCTTACGCTATCACTAATAGTAACTATTAGGGATGGAACAATTCACCGTGTTTATAATATGTGATGATTCAAGTCGTTTGGGATGTGAACTAAATCGCAATACATGTTTTAAAAAGCAGGGGGGGCGCTGTGTTTACGGCAAACTTAAACGTGGACATACTTATATTTCTTAAATGTAAAAAATCCAAGAAAAGCACAGAAAAAAGTCTTAGCTTGTTTATGTTAAAGATTCTTTTTTTAATTGATATTTTAATTTGTTTTAAAATTGCAGTTTAGTTCTGTTATTTGACATAACATTTATTTTTATTTGACTTAGAAATATGCAGAATTTGAGAAATAATGCAAGTCGTTCATCTCTAATTCGTCCCAACTCATTCTGCGAAAATAAACCATATCGTGAGATCAGAATCGTGAACCGCATGGTGAGCTGAGTGAATCGCTGCATCCCTACTAACTATGAGCGATAACAAAAGAAATATATGCTGAAAAACGTAACATGATGTTTGTTCTGAAGGGGGCGCATTAAACATCTAGATGTTGTGACGTTGCTGAGGAGAATCCAGCCGCCTCTTGGGTTCGGAAAGTTCTGCCCTCATCGTGTCGCTTGCAAGGTGAGACAAATTATAATCGCACAAAAAAACAAATCCATTTATTCACATTGCTAATTGTTGTCATGTTTGTTTCCAGAGACTCATTTCCATGAACATGCCGCTCAACAGCGACGGAACAGTTACGTTTAACGCCACTCTATTCTCTCTGGTGCGCACGGCGCTGAAAATTAAAACCGAAGGTAACTTTGAGCAGGCCAATGAGGAGCTGCGAGCGATTATTAAGAAGATATGGAAGCGCACCAGTATGAAGCTGCTGGATCAGGTCATTCCACCGATCGGAGGTCAGAGATCGTGCCAATAAAGTCATCTTTGGTAATAACATGGCCGTTAGATCATCAATGTCTCTTCGTTGTAGATGATGAGGTCACGGTGGGAAAGTTTTACGCCACTTTCCTGATCCAGGACCATTTCAGGAAGTTCATGAAGCGACAGGAGGAATATTACGGATACCGGCCGAATAAGAAGAACAAAAACACAACGGAGATACAGGTGACACGTCTCTCTTCGTCTCTTACTGCGTCGAAAGGCGCGATCCGACTGTTATGATTTATTTGATTGTTTTCAGGCGGGTCTCAGGAGCATTGAGGAAGAAGCCGCTACTGAACTGCAGCGGGCGATCTCTGGAGATCTTCTCAATGACGAGGACATGGACAGAGCCATGGATGAAGCCACGGAGGAGGGCATCTACAGGGTGGGTGGAGAAAGATTTGAGTTTAACGTACAACCAGCTTTATCCTCTCTTATGTCTCACATTGTGCGTTCAGAGAGCGGGTGGCCTGTTTGGTAACCATGTGAATCCATTCTCTATGGAGAGAGGAACACCCATGCCCACCCAGGTGACCAGCCAGCGCCCCCTACAGATCGCAGACAGCAGAGCAGAGCAGACCGAAGCCTCGCCCGGCTCACCCTCATACCTGACACACACTAACTTTAACAACAACAACACAAACGATAATAGGAGCAGACGGAGGTGAGTGCGATGGTGCAATAGATGGACGTAACAAAATTCCAACAACAAAAAATGATTTGATGAAGATGACGAAGCTTTCTCTTGGTCCAGCAGCTGTGAACGTCACTTCCCATCATGCATCAGTGCATCGACCCAGTTTGGTCCTGTCAGTGCAGCTGACTTCCTCATTCTAGAGGTAACACGTCTGTTAGAGACACATCGTTTCCATTGTCTGTCAAGGGATTCAAATTGTTTTCTGTGTTTCAGACTCTGTCTGCTGGAGGTTTGAAGAGTCTGGCCAGCGACAGCCAGTTTGTGACCACAACAAAAGCAGAGATGGCCGAAGCCCTGCGCATGGACCTCGACGTGTTCGAGAGAAACTCCGCATCCATTCTTAATGAACGTAAAGGACAGCCTGTGTTCAGAGAGAGAAACACAACAACATCTCCACTAGACGTGACACGCTGCCAAGTGTAATGAGGACTTTGGTTGAACCAGAGAGACGCCATTCGGTGATTTGGAGTTTTGTGAAGCCAGTACTGCCAAAGTGTGTAAAGTTATCGTTGATAATCATTTTTTTTCATACCATGGTCTGTTAAAATACTTGATTCTGATTGGCTGAAAGGTGTGCATCAAACGCGTTTAATGCACTTGTAATTCAACTCAAGTTTGATTACATCTGCAATTAACTGACAAAAATGACCTGTCTGGTCAAAAATTACAATTTAAACATCAATTACAGCTTTAACTTGGCAAATGACCATGATAAACCACAGCTTGACGTGCATTACAGTATTTTAATGCGCTTTTGCTCTTCTTAAAACGCTTTAATTCAGGATTTATCTGTGGTTTATAACTTACTTATTAATGGAAACATGCACAAAATTGATAAAAGTAAAGTTTGACCCCCAAAAATGATGCGATGAATGGACGTTATTTTTAACAGTCCTCTAACAATTCCAATAATATCATGTATTTAATGCATTTCCTTATGTCTTTATTTTCTGTGCTAATATGTTTGACTGTAAAACTGCTTTGCAGACCAATATGCAAAATTGTAAAGTGCTAAAAGTAAATAGAGTTGAATTATTCTAAAATGTAAAACTGTTTCCTTATTTATTTTGCGTGTCGTTGTTGAATATCAAACATCGTGTTTTCATAACCGCTTATGATATTTCTTTGCTAACTTTAGATTACACGTCAGAATTTAAACACATCAGTATTAGCTTTTACATTTTAATAATACTTTTCAAATCAAACCTTTTGCTTTATAAACTCCTCTGGTGTAAATGAGTCGTCAGAGATGTAAACTTTTACCTCAGCAGCTCTGCGCGCGCTTGCCGCGCTCCTCAGCGGCCTCAAGTGCAGGATTATGTTAATTCGCGAGCGCGCCGGTCGCGCGCCTGTTGCGCGTCCCCGGTAGATTCTAGTTCGTGAGTAAAATGTTGTTCAAAAAGTGCGTTGTTTGAATCGACAAACAAAATTACTCCAAAATAAGACGGTGTTCAGTTTTATTCTCACGAGCTATTGGAAATCGAGACTTTACACAAATACTAATCTATAGCTGATGCTGCTGTAGAAGTTTTAATCATATAAAGGTGAGTTTTAAGTACAAAGGTACCGTAGGATTAACAATATTAAATGTAATACCATGTCATGATTTGTTGTATTTATGTACAAAATATTTCAGGATATGTGTGACGGTATGATGCTCTTTTAGACCGTACTCTGGTATATCTATGATCATTTAGACCGGGTCAGACCGGAGAGTGGGTGTCTGTGGGGTTAAACCGGACGTGTGCCAGTCAGAGGTCTGTAAGGAGTTTATAAGGTCACGTGCACCATATGGCCTCCTTCTTTTAAACAAACAGACTGTCTTATCAGGTCTACAGAAGATCAGGAACACCCAGGTAAACCCGAGATATCGTTTCTATTACTGTAAAGCAAAACAAGATTATAAAACTTATTTGATGTTTTTATCTGCAGCCTGGAGGATGTCTGCGGGAGCAGAAGGCGGGGCTGATGCCCCGAAGGAGGTGTGGCCTTCACAGTCACGCCCATTATCACACGACAGGGTCACACTAGTGGTCGATGGGACTCGTTTTGTGGTGGATCCTGCAGTATTTAGCGTTTACCCCGATACAGTGTTAGGAAGGTACTGAACACACGACCTTTTTTTTACACCCATCAAAAAGAAAAACATTATTATTTGCTTACTTTATTGGCAAACAGCTGCAACAAAATGTATTTTATTTTATTTATTTACATTACATTTAGGCATTTGGCAGACGCTTTTATCCAAAGCGACTTACATTGCTGTATCCTTTACATTTTACATAGGTATTTGCAATCCCCTGAGATGGAATAAATTTACCATAAAACCATAAACCTGCGTTAACGCACTGCTCTTACCACTGAGCTACAGGAAAGCAATTTGCAATTTTTTGTGTTTCACTTTTTGTTATGTGCATATTATTATGTCTGCACATTTTATTTTACTTTTAAGGTTTGATAATTTTTTAAATTTCAGTTTTAGTAATTTTTTAGCTAAATTTAAATTATTATTTTCTGTGCCTGTACTTTATTTGATTTACCTTCTATTATATTCATTTATTTATTATTCATTTCACTTTATTCAATTGAGCGTGTTTTTTCCAGAATGTTTGGCCGAGCGCGTCAGCACAGTTTCACACGACCCAACTCTAAAGGAGAATACGAGATCGCAGAGGGCATCGGTGCCAACATCTTCAGAATCGTTCTGGTGCGTCTTCACAACACATTTCAGTCTTTCTTGATCCGTCTTGAACGTGTTAAACATGGCAGAGGTGTGTGTCTCTCAGGATTACTATCGGCTCGGGGTGCTGCACTGTCCTGAGGGCGTATCTGTGGCTGAATTACGGGAAGCCTGCGATTATCTGTGTATAAACTTCGACTGCAACACCGTCAGATGCCGAGACCTCAGTGAGTCATAAATACACACTTTCGCAGGCATAAAAAACACACGATCAAACCCACAAAGTTTCCGTCCAATCAGGCGCTCTCCTGCATGAGCTGTCCAATGACGGCGCTCGGCGGCAGTTTCAGGCGTTTCTGGAGGAGCTGCTGCTTCCGGCGATGGTGTCGAGCGCTCAGGATGGAGAGAGAGAGTGTCGCATCGTGGTTCTCACGGACGATGATACCGTCGACTGGGACTGTGACAATCCTCCACCGCTGGGCGAGGAAACCTCACTGAGTGAGTACCTGACCCACACACTTCCTTTATACACACGTGATTGTTTACAGCGTGTTTTTCTGCGTCTGTAGTCTCGTACAGCACCAAGCTCTTCCGTTTCTTCAAGTTCATCGAGAACAGAGACGTGGCCAAAGCCATGCTGAAGGAGAGAGGCCTTAAAAACATACGCATTGGGATTGAAGGTGAACACACACACACACACACACACATGCTCAGACGCTTCGCCGTCGTCTCCAGAACCTTCCAGTGAACTCATCTCTCGTCTCTCAGGTTACCCCACCTGCAAAGAGAAGGTGAAGCGGCGTCCAGGTGGGAGGTCAGAGGTCATCTACAGCTACGTCCAGCGTCCGTTCATTCAGCTGTCCTGGGAGAAAGAGGAGGGCAAGAGCAGACACGTGGATTTCCAGTGCGTGCGCAGCAGGAGCGTTCCAAACCTCATCACGGCCTTGGGGGAGGGGACTGTGAGAGCCACGCCCACTCCGCAGGTGGATGAGTTGGATCGTCTGAACGGCCCCGCCCCTCTCACCCCCGAACAAACAGTAAACTAAAGACAGAACCCATCTTTTCAGTGTTCATTCATACTAGTGCCAGAATGGATGTAAAACGTGGTAAATGGAACACTTTAATTGGAAGCCGACTATCATAAAACCAAAAACAAACATTTGCGTCTCTTGAGGTAAAGAGTGCGTTTTGTCTTGACTATTATAACTTAGATTTGCTTTGGAGAAAAGTGTTTGATAAATTAAATTATAAAGTGACGATAGGCACTGTTGGGTGGAAATGTTGTCTCTGAAACCAATTTAAAGGATTTAAACATTCAAATAAATTAAAAATATATCTATATTTTGTTTAATATGTGTGATAAATTATTTAAAATGTAATAAAATATTTGCAAAAGAAAATGGGTGACCAAAAGTAATAAATAATAATAAAAAAATATTGAAGCACGAGGTTTGCCTGACAGCGAAGAAATATCGGATGTCTCTTTGTAACTTTCAAATGTAGTATTTAAAAATGAAACAAACTTAGGCATCTACAGGTTTTTATTGCATGTCCACAACCCTAATACTGAAGAGATGTTCATCCGACAAACAACATCCTTCTAAAAGAACTACAGCTGGGTTAAATATCTTTATAAAAATCCAGCACTAGATGTTGAACAGCAAAGTTATCAAAACATGTGGAAAGTGTTTGAAGAGTCCATCAGGACACAAGACCTGTGGTTTTTATACATGACATTATTAAGTGTACCGCAAACATCATGACCATGTGTTCACAAAGCGTAAATGCTTGTTTTGTTGGCAGGTTTATAGCGCTGTACCCTGTGACCGTCTGTACCTTTGAAAGTCAAATCAGTACCAGTCAAATTTATCTGTCACAAAGCTACATAACCAAAAAAAGAAGCTTCAAAACAAGATTAAAAGGGACATACGCATGCAAAAGAACTATAACACTTGAGTGCATCAAACATACATCTGCTATGCATCCATGGGCTTCCACCCAGAATTTGTCAATAAAATCAGAATAAAAGCACAAAATAAATCCAGCATGAGTTTCTTTCCAAATACAAAGTTACAAGGCACAATATATATATATATATATATATATATATATATATTATAAAAGCAAATGATAATTCATCACTGAAGACACGAAGAGTTTAGAAGAATATAAAAAACAGTTTCCGCTGTTACAAAGAAAACTACATTCTGATGAAAATCAAACGACAGAAATATCCAGCAGTGCAAACGCGTTTTTTAAAGTAGAAGAGCAAAAATCTTTTCTTTGGTAGCGTCAGCCGATGAAGATCAGATGGAAGCAGGTTCATCTTTTGCCTGTCTTCATGTATGATGGAATGGCTCCTCTGGCTGTCAAACCCTCGAAGCGTTTGTAGGTGTAGTTGATGAAAACCCAGTCCTTGTTCTTATAGTCAGACTCGGGATGAGTGCTGGTAACCGCTGGCGCTGCACAAGACAACAGACAAATATTCAAGCTACACCACAACATGATTATTATAACATCACGTTCTGTTTATGCATGAAGGATATAGCATAAAACATCAAAACGCCATTTTTAGGTATGCATACTAAATAGATCAAAAGAACAGATGGATAGCGCAGGTACGTCTGTAAGACGTCTGCTAAAGATCTGGAGAACATCTGCTAAAAGTCTTCTAGAGCATTCCCACCAAACGCGACTTGCGCAAATAAATCGTGCGTAGATGGACGCTTGAAAAATTTAAATTTACTCGCTTCATTTGCTTGTGAAATCCGCTCCACAACAGACGCGAATTGACGTCATGGGAGGGGCTTCTGACAGGCGGCTCCAGTCTCGTATGTATATATATATATATATATAGCTCAAATAGAGTAAAACGCCCGAAACACTCAATTCGCGCCACAGGATATCCTATCGCGTCTCTGCATTGAATTAACATGTAAGTTAAGTACTCGCGCGTAAAGCATCATTCGCCTCTGGTGGGAACGCAGCATTATAAATTACATTCTAAATCATAAACTTCTTATAGACGTCTAAAGGACGTCTGACAGAAGCTAAGCAAACAATCAAACAAAGACGTTTTGCAGATGTAAATCTGATGTATGCGTGCTATCACGGTAATGGAGTAGATAGTGGGCAGTATGCTAGTGTAGACTCACGTGTCGGCTGTAGGATGTCAGACTCTGGAAACTCGTCGAAGTTTGATGTGTCATCAATGCTTTTGATCTCGATAGGGATGGCAGCAGGTCTCTCTCTGTGAAGAACCCTCATGAGAACCCAAGCAACCATTTTAATAAACCACAAAGATTCAATCACAAAGACACACAAAAGCATCAGACCTGATGTGATCGTAGTCCACCCCTTCAAAGAACGCGTTTCTCTTGATCTCTTCAACGCCGGCCGCTCCGATGCGATGATCGGCTTCACAGCAAAACCTGAGGATCAGTTCCTTAGCTCGCTCCGAGATCGGCACCTCCGGCGGGAAAACCAGTGTCTCCTTCCAGCTCATCACCTTCTTGTACGTCTCCTGAGGAGTTTCAGAGCAGAACGGAGGATAACCTGTGAAAACACAACACAATGATGTCAACGGTTCATTCTGAATATTGTTTAGATTGTTTGTTTATGTTTAGAAATACATTCAATATTGAAAAACGGTCATTTAACATTACTGCAAGAACCATTTTTGAAAGAATGTTAGCCGAAGTAAATTTAATTTAATTTCACATTACTTAACTTAACAATTTAACTTAAATTAACATAACTTAAATTAACTTATTCATAAATTGAATTAAATTAAATCTATTTTATTTTAATTTATGAATACATAGTAATATTAACGTTAGATAGTTGTTTCTATGGAAACAACATCTTTAATAAGCAGAGCACAGATCCAAAATTCACATTATCGCTAACATTTATTTTTACTCTCAATTAGAACGTGTACGTAATTTTCGTCGTACCGATCAGCATCTCGTACATAATGACGCCCAGGCTCCACCAATCACAGAGCTTGTTATATCCAGTCTGCATGAAGACCTCTGGCGCGATGTAATCCGGAGTCCCCACTGTGGAGAAAGCCTGAAAGGGGCGGAGCAAAACAAGGCATCATTTCCCGTGAGCCGACGATGATTGACGGCGCTCTCACGATCACTTACCAGCTGTCTTCTGTTCCTCTTCCACGTCTCTGCTTTTCTCTTGGAGTTCATGTGTTGGAACGCTGAGAGGAGAAAACATTAGTATAATATCACAGACGATTGTGGCAAATGCGTCGTCACGACAACTCCTGCGTCACTCACTCAGATCATTGGAGTGGCTGTGACTCAGGTTCCTGTAGAACTCGGTCCGATGAGCTTTTTTGAGTCCCGTGCACAAACCGAAATCAGACAACTTGACATGACCCTAAAAACACACACATGAATTGTGATGAAACCGCCTCACGGCCAATCACAGTAGCCGAGCGAAAGCAGAAGAAGGCACAGGAAGTGGACCATTGAGTCACTTCCTGTGTGCAGTGGGTGTGTCTGTGACCTTTGAGTCGAGCAGCAGGTTGTCTGGTTTGATGTCTCTGTGAATGAAGCTCATCTGATGGATGGAGTCGATAGCCAGAACCGTTTCAGCCACATAGAACTGAGTCTCTTCTTCAGTCAGCGTGTCTTTCTTCATCAGTAAGGTCATCATGTCACCTCCTGGCAGAAACTCCATCAGCAAATAGAGATTCATTTTATCCTGAAAGCTGTAGAACATCTTCACCACCCACAAACTGTCTGCCTGCACCAAGATGTCTCGCTCCGCACGGATGTGACCCACCTGACACACACACACACATTTATTAAAGGGACACTTCACCCAAAAATGAAAATTCTGTTATCATTTACTCACCCTCAGATTGTTCCAAACCTGTATAAATGTCTTAGTTTTGCTGAACACACAGGAAGATATTTAAAAGAATGTCAGATCTCGTCCTCCATTGACTCTACTGTGGGAGTCAATGGGGGTGCGAGATCTGACATTCTTCGAAATATCTTCAGAAGAAACGCATACTGTATATGTATTTGTTGATGATAATGACATGTTCAGCGTGAGTCACCTGCTCTTTCTGCAGCATGTCGGCTTTACGGAGAATCTTCATGGCGTACACGTGACCCGTGTCTTTCTTCTGCACCAAACGCACCTGACCGCACCAGAAACACAAATGTCTTCATCTATGTTTCACAATCATTTGTGTAGTTTCAAACACGTGGTTTCATATTCACCTCTCCAAACGCTCCTCGTCCAATCACCTTCAGAGACTCGAAGTCATCTAAACCCAGTCTGGTTCTCTTCAGACGGAGAAACTCGGTCTCTTTGCGAGCGTGTTGAGAACGCCGCACACATTTCTGAAGCACAACACACAACTCTACTCACCCATTTAAAGACGTGTTTGATATGTTTGTTTGTGTGTGTGAGGTGTGTGTATGTGTGTGTTTGTTTGGTGTGTGTTTTGTGGTGTGTACGTGTTTGATGTGTGTGTGTGTTTGTTTGGTGGTGTGTGTATGTGCGTGTGTGTTTGATATGTGTTTGTGTGCATGCAGGTGCATGCATGTGTTTGGTGTGTGTTTGTTGGTGTATACATGTGTGTGTGTGTGTTTGTGTGTGTGCGCATGCAGGTGCATGCGTGTGTGTGAGTAGGTATGTGTGTTTGATGTGTGTGTAAGTTTGCTTGTGTGTGTTTGATGTCTGTGTGATTGATGTTTGGTTTGGTTTGATGTGCGTGTGTGTGTGCGTGTGTGTCTGTGCGTGTGTGTCTGTGCGTGTGTGTCTGTGCGTGGTGTTGTTTACGTGTTTGATGTGTTTGAGTGTGTGCGCATGCAAGTGCATGCATGTGCATGTGTGTGTGTGTGTGTTTGTACGCGTTTGCGTGTGTAAAGTGTGTTTGATGTTTGCGTGTGTGTGTCACCTCTTCATCAGGCAGTCCTTCTTCATCCATAACTTTCTCCAGTTTTTGTTGCCTGTGCACAGAACGGTGTTGATGACTGTGTTGGTTATATTTCAGTTTGTGTGTTTGTGTACCGTCATGTTTTCGCACCTCATCTCTCGTTCCTCGTGTTGGGCTATGAGGTTACTGTAGAAGTTCTCCAGCGTCACCTTGGCCATAGTCACTCGCTCTTTGGTGTGGTTACTCATTAATGAGCTGGAGGCGTGGCCTCTTGTCGCCATAGTTACCGGCACACCCAATCAGTCCGGTCTGAATGCAGATCTATTAAACGTTATGGCAGAAGAATTCAGTTAAACACACAACAGACAACAAAGATGAGCTTCTGTGAGATGTAATTTTGTCTATATTCTGATGTAAATAATAATATGATATAATATTATTAATATTATAATATTAATAATATGTGTGAATATTGAGTATTTGCAGTTTTATTGTGGTTCCATTTTGAAAAAGCTTTTTAATAACATGTTTCTGTCTGTGGCTCAGGGTTTGGAAAAACACAAATGATCATAAAAGCCGAGCTGTGTTTGGCAGAAATTATTCAGTCTGTTCATTAACATTTTGGTTTGGTGTATAAATACACAGAGAAACATGCTGTCCACATTAACAAATCAAATTAAAACTAAACTATTATCTTATTTTAAACTATAAACTATAAACTATACTAAATTAAACAGTTAAATATATTATCTTAGTTCTTTAAGTCTTTTCTTAATCTTAAATTCTTATACATATCAGTCGATTCACGAAAACCTTGAATGTTGTCAATCCTATAACACGTTTTATTTACATATAAATATTAAATTTATTTACACATTAAACCCAGTTCTATTAATGTTTAGAAATATTTAGATTCTGAAATATGCTTAAAAATCCGTGAAATCTTGCCGATTTTATTTTATTTCCTATTTATTGATTTCAAGAGTAAACTTGCTAAACTTAATAAATAAATTCTGAACGCGTCCATCACATCTCACAGCATGATGCAAACACACAACATGTAATTGTGGAACAATAGATGCGGGGCGGGGCTACGCGGTGACGTCAGCTGCCAACGTTCCACTAAACGCATCAAACTTCGCATTTAAACAAAACAAGAGTGAAAAAAACACAATCAAATACCTGATTTAAAGACGGTCGGCCTGTTTCTGTGGATCCTTACGGAGGAGATGTCCCGCAGATCCCTTTCTCCTGGCAAACACACATGAAGCGGTTCCCAAAACAAGAAAGAAAAGAAAAACGGGAGAATGTTCCTGGTTTCACGTGCATGCGCGTCAAGAAAACAAAAGAAAAGTGTCTGTGTGTGTTTGTGTATTAAAGTTCTGCGGGTTGAGCTTCAGCATCAACTCAAGAGGAAAGTCTCTCATAAACTTCTGCCTTTTCTCACTGATGACGAGCAGAAATGAAATAAAACGCTCCACCCATAAAGAGAGAGAGAGGGGGGGGGGGGCATTGAGTTATTTTAGTATGTGGTATTGTTTCATCACTTTAAAAAAAAATCTAAGATTAAGCATTTATTCAAATGGGTTGTATTGACATTTTATGCACCCTCTATACTCTATATATAGGCTTTAAACAAATGTATACAAGTATAAACAAATAAACAGAAAATATACCTAAATACTAATATAACGTTTTATTTATATAATATAAATGTGCTGCAACGGCTAAATTAAAAGTACAAATTAATATTAATTAATGAAAAAAAAATCATGTAACAAATATTAGATCATTATTCATATTTCTTTAAACTTTTACTAATAATACGATATGTTAATACTATAATTCTAATATGCATAAATAATGGAGACAACACAATAAGTATTGTCCAACACGCCAACATAAACAAGTATTGTTTTACACAATTAATTTACTTTACAGAAGTCTATAAAAATTGTATTTTAAGATACCATTCCTTGAATTTAATGAGTTACACTGTCGCTTTATTTCCTAAAGTGTTAAATGAAAAGTTATAGATGAATCTCGACGTGAAAATGTTTTCTTGGGCGCTCTGTTCACATTTATCATGCGCACCATCCGCGCATCACGAGGCGCTCGAGTCATCTCATCGCCTGCGCGGCCCTGCGCCTCCGTGACGCTACTGGCGCGCCTCCGGGTTGTTGCTAGAAGGGATACAGCTACGGCCGGAAGTGGTGCACAATCTCGCCATATAATTACAAGAAATAACATTAGCCAACGCCTACACCTAACTCAACCCTAAATATATCCTTACAAATATAAAAATATTAATCAACTGTTTTCAGCGTTACAAAAATGATGCGGTAGTGAAGTGCGCATGCCCAGTGGAGTAGCTGTATCCCTCTCGTATGGCGTCGAGCTGCGCCGGAAGTGACCGGCGGCGTTGCGTTTGCAGCTCGCGCTAACCGGACCGGGACCCGGCGGAACCGAAACTTCAGGATCGCAGTGGACTGAACGGACAGCTCGTGTTCTGTCTGAGGATTTCGGACTTTATCTGCAGTTATCGGGTGAGTGACGCAGACGGCATGTCAAACGATGAAACCGGACCAGGACTCGAACCCCGAACCAGGACTAGAACTAGAACGAGTCGGCCTAGAGACCCCGACAGACCACCAGTGACACAACTAACAAATAACTATTTTTAAAACTAACAACTATATTTTAAAGATATAAATACTCGTTTATTATAATAATAAGCTAATTAACACATTGAAAGGCATTATCAATATCATTGACGTTATTTGTTATCTTTCTTTATTTGACATATACTAATATAATTATGATACCAAACAGTACCATGATAGTTTGTGCGTGTCTGTTCGTGTATCATATTTACAGCATTGTACTGTTAAATTAACATTTTCATGGAGTATGTGTTAATATGATATTTTAATGAAAAATATAATTAATTTATGTAAAAGCCTGTCCACACCAATAACATTAACCGAATAATGTTCAAATGTTTTGCACTGGAGTGAAATGATCTTACCATGTGTCAACACAACAATGAGGTAGGCGTGGCTTGTGGGTGAGGGGCGTGGTCTGGTGAACTTAAATACCTTAAAATCATATTCTCCTTATAATGACCTTTTAAAACGGTTTCTCTACTTTCAGTTCGTCTCGTCATCTCGCTGTGGCTCTGTGGGAGGACAGTGGGCGGAGTCAGGCTCAGACTCGGGCTGCTATTGGCTGTGGGGGATGAGTGGGCTGAAGAGGCCGCAGGGCCAGCGGAGCGGGGGTCGCGGCCGGGGCGTGGATTCGTCGTGCTGGTTCGCCCCGGGCATCCTGCGACGTCTGTTCGAGCTGCCGGAGCCGGTTCTGTCCCGTCACCAGCTGAAGCGTCTGGAGGAGCATCGATACAGCAGCTCGGGACGCTCCCTGCTGGAACCCAGCATGCAGCGATACTGGGAGTGGCTCGTCCACAGAATGCCGCCCTGGATCGCGCCCAACCTCATCACCATCGTGGGTCTGGCCACCAACATCTTCACCACGCTGGTGCTGGTGTATTACTGTCCCACTGCGACTGAGCAGGTACCACAACCTTCAGCCTCATGCTGTTAGATCTGTGACAACATCGGATCAGGGAAATCAACAAAATGTGCTTCACAGGCTCCTCTCTGGGCGTATCTGCTGTGTGCGGTGGGGTTGTTTGTCTATCAGTCATTGGACGCCATCGACGGAAAACAGGCCAGACGCACTAACAGCAGTTCTCCACTGGGGGAGCTGTTTGACCACGGCTGTGATTCCCTCTCCACAGGTGAACCTTTCACATTAAAATAAAAATAGAGAAAAATGTTAATCTTATGTGTTGTCTCTCTCTGTGTCTCAGTGTTTGTGGTACTGGGCACCAGTATAGCCGTGCAGCTGGGAACTCACCCTGACTGGATGTTTTTCTGCTGTTTCTCGGGCATGTTCATGTTTTATTGTGCTCACTGGCAGACGTACGTCTCTGGTACTCTGCGCTTCGGCATGTAAGTATTCAAAACACGTATTCTTTCTCACATATTTACATTTTAAAGTGTGAATTTAATGCTAAATTAAGGGATGTCAAAGGATTAATCGTGATTAATCGCATCCAGAGAAAAAGTTTCTGTTTTATTTTATTTGTATTTTACATAATGTCGGTGTACCGTGCATATTCATTTTGTATTCATGAACACATCCACATGAATGCATACATTTAATAAAATTATTAAATATAACAATTAGTAAATCTTTATTTAGAATATCAATTATTAGTAAATATAAATGAATACATGTAAATATTTTCTGAATATATACAATATATATATAAACAGACAAGTATGTTTATGTTTTGTGTTTTTAAATAGAGAATTTATATGCACAGTACACAGATATGTATTGTGTTAACACAAACATTTATTCTGGATGCGATTAATTGCGATTAATCGTTTGACAGCCCTATCGTTTGACAAGAATACCCTGTCATTTGTCGTCTATATGTCGTTGTCATGCGAGCAGATTAGATGTCACAGAACTGCAGATCTGTCTAGCGTTGTTACAGACGTTTACATCCACAGTCGGGCCCAACTTTTGGAACATAACGGTAAATCCGGCACGACCGGCCAATCGAACGGGACTCTGGCTGACTAATGCGAGCAAAGCATCAATCAGCTACTTGCTCTCCGCGCACAGGCTGAAATCATTAATAACCTTAAGCGCTGATGAGGATTTTAAATTCAAATCCAATCAATTCAGATCAGTTCACACATTGAAGCGGAGTGACTCCAGTTCCTGTGATCATTGATGCTAATTGTGTGTGTGTGTGTTTGTTTGATCTAACTGCTCTCTCTTTCGCTCAGTATTGATGTTACAGAAGTTCAGATCTTCATAATTCTCGTGTATTTACTGGCTGCTGTGGGCGGGTCGGCTTTCTGGCAGTCACCGGTAATTCAGCTACACGTCAAACGATTGTGTGTCGCTCTGTGCTGTATGACGTCTGTCTGTCGTATGATTATAACACAACAACAATCATAACTGTTCTGCATAACAACATTAATCGCATTATATCTGCATTATATTCTTATTTATATGTGTCTCTTATATATGTCATATTTTGTATTGGTGTTTATTAAAATTGTTATATTTGAAAAGATTCTATTCGTAAAATATTGATCTGAAAATTATTGGAAAAAACTTCAACTAAATGAAAAACTGATAAGCTGTCTCGAAAATAAACTGAAATAAGTTTAAAGCACTAAAATTAGAATTATAAACAAAATCTTAAATAAAATTAATGAATCTTATACAGCAACATATACAATATAGAGATTAATTATATAATGACAAAAGCATACACCAAAATTGCTCAAAACTAGAACTATGGGTGAATGTAATGTACATCATGTTTAAATATCCTACATTTTGTATCTATAGTATTCTTTTAACTTTTGTAAACATAAAAATATAGATTTTTATTAAATTTTATAGATTAATTCAATTAAGAATTAATTATATATATATTTAATAATCCAGATTCATCTAGATAGAGTCTATATAGACAATATAATATATAATAAAAATAACAAATAAGTGAACAATATACATACATTTATACATTTTAAATAAAAATAAACAATATAATAATAATATATATATAAAAATATATATATATATAATATTAGTCTTATACACTAAAATATTTATTTAAAATATTTGTATACATAAAAACATCAATTGATATACATTTAAAAAATATGATATAATATATTTATTTTAATTATCCTACCTGTTTTTTGTTCATTTTCTTGCATTTGATAGGTTCCCATAATAAGCATCCAAATGAAAATAATTCCAGCGCTTTGTACATTTTTGGGAGTTGTTTTCTCATGTGTCAATTACTTCAGAGTCATATTCACGGGCGGCGTTGGGAAAAACGGATCCACCATAGCGGTACGTACATAAAGAAAAAGTGCATGAACAGAAAATAGCATAAAAGCTGATGTCTTGTCAACACCTCGTGTGTGTTTAAGGGTACGAGTGTGTTATCTCCCGTCCTGCACATCGGCTCCGTCATCGTCCTGGCCATGATGATTCATAAGAAATCTGCCGTGCAGCTCTTTGAGAAACACCCTTGTCTTTATATTCTGGCCTTTGGTTTCGTCTCGGCTAAAATCACAAATAAACTGGTGGTGAGTGTCTGACCTGTCGTGTGTGTGTTCTTCACGTGTACGGCGTGTTTAAAGCCGCTTGTGTGTTGTGCAGGTGGCTCATATGACCAAGAGTGAGATGCACCTTTATGACGTGGCCTTTCTGGGTCCCGGACTGTTGTTTCTGGATCAATACTTCAACAGCTTCATCGATGAATATCTGGTGTTGTGGATTTCTCTGGTAAGATTCATCCTCTGGTATATTCCTGCACATAATTTCCTCTGTTTCATTTCAACAGCATGTGCTTTTCTTGCTCAGATTCTGTCTCTCTTGGATCTGGTGCGTTACTGCTTCAGCGTCTGTAACGAGATCGCCGCTCACCTGCACATCAGCGTCTTTAAGATCAAACTCCAGAGCTGTGAGGCCGTTGAGTGACCTCTGACCCCTCGCAGGAACAGCGGTTTGCTTCACTCGTGACATCATCCTTTCAAATTCTCTGTTTATTCACCCTCGAGTTGTTCCCAATCTGTATGAATCTCTTTGTTCTGTTGAACACGAAGGAAGATATTTGGAAGAATGCTTTTGACCAAACACTCCTTGGCAGCCATTGACTCCCATAGTAGGACAAAATACTTTGAAGAACGCAGAAACACATATAACCACCACTGTATTTTTTCCTACTATGGTAGTCAATGGTGACCAAAAATCACTGTCACAAGCATTCTTCCAAATATCTTTCTCCTTGTTCATCGAAACAACCAGATTTATACAAATTGGGGACAACTCAAGAGTGAGTAACATGGACAGAATTTTCATTTGTGGGTGTACTGTCCCTTTAAGATTAAACCAGAATGAGATGATTGACGTGATTCTGAACGAACAATTACTCGAACAGACAAATTAATTTTCAGCCCAGCTCACTTTTCTTTGGATGATTATTTTAAGTTTGTTAAGAGAGATTGAAGCGTTAGCTCTGAATTACCCACGATGCATTGCTCTGATGGGTTGTGTGCTCTGGTTTTAACGCTGCATGTGAGTCTAGATGAATCATAATTTTTCACTTTCATAAACTGCTGCTAATAAGGCGTGAGATGTTTTCTCTCTCTCTCTCTCTCTCTCTCTCTCTTGCTCTCTCTTTGTTGTTGTTTTATGCACTTGTGTGTTTTTTATGCACAGATGTGTTACTGTTATCTGAAGAACATTTGTGTTGTTTTTTATATAAAGCACTTAATTTATTTTAGGGCTGTCAAACAAATAATCCCGATTAATCCAGAATAAAAGTTTGTGTTTATGTAAAATATGTCTGTGTATGTGTTCTGTGCATATTTATTTTGTATTTATGAACACATACACATGAATGCATATATTATGTAAACACAAACTTTTAATCTGGATGCAATTAATCTTTTGACAGCCCTAATATTTCTTTGTTTATGAATGAAATCGCAGGAGAAGTTTACGGTGAATCTTTATTTGAACATTGTCGGACGCATATTTATCCCAAAAATCAAATATAAAAACCTTTATTTTTTTTCTTTGTGACCGTCTACATGGTAGAAGAAATACATTTAGTTCCCAAACTCAATACTGTCATGCAAAAACAAGAAATAATTTGTAAGAAGACGTTAACATGTCCTATAAACTATGTTAATCACATGTATGCTGAATATAGAGTTTGGGGGCGATGTGACGTCACACATGAGTTTTTGAGATTCACCCAATCCCTCCTCACTTTATTCTTTCTCAAATGTCAACGTTCAAAATGCCAAGAATGAAGTATTTCCATTTTTGATTTCCACATCGTGAGTTTGTAGAAATAACTCCTTCAAGTTACGCAACAGGAGTCGATGAATTGTTTTCTAGAAAATGCCGAAAGGATCTTGGTTGATGTTGTGTGGTGCATTTCTTCGCATACTCACAATACGTCTATATTCAGAGTAGGGCTGTCAAACGATTAATCACATCCAGATAAAAGTTTGTGTTTACATAAAATATGTCTGTTTACTGTGCATATTAATTTTGTATATATGAACTCATACACATGAATGCATATATTTAAGAAAAATATAACAATTAGTAAACGTTTATTTAGAATTTCAATTATTGGTAAATATAAATGAATGCATTTAAATATTTCCTAAATATATAGACAAGTATGTGTATGTTTTGTGTTTATAAATACAAAATGAATATGCACAGTACACAGGTATGTAAAATGTAAACACAAACTTTTATTCTGGATGCGATTAATCGTGAATTCTGCACCATTGATTTATTCATTGAATGAAAACACATGTTTGGTGTGTGTCCTATGAACGCATTAAATCAAACGACAGATAGACGCTCTTCATGTCGTCCAATGCGTATTTTCTCTATTATTGAAGTTGACGATTATTGTCACATCCAGTATGAGAGCATCAGTATTTGTGTGATGTTGTGTCAATCCTTAACAGGATGAAATCCGCCCTCTATTTTAGGCTTTGATTATTTTGACTTTGCTTGTTGCCAAATCCTTGGAAGTTTTTTCATTTTTAAGAGAGACGGCAGATTTGAGAACTTTGATGGAAACTTCTTTTCTGTGATCAATCGTTGGTCAATCCATGCTTAGTCTCATAAGACTCGTTTTATTGTAGGCAGTGATGTTAAACCGCCTGTTTCTGACTCACGACAAACTGTTGGTTTGATTGTAACATTGCTCAGATTTTTTGAATAAAAGCACCTGTAAAATAAAGATTGCTATATTTATGATAACTGTTGTTTTTTCTTTTTGTACTTTAAGAAACTTGCCCGAAACACGTTTAATGCACATTTATGTAAGGATAAAAACACTATCTCTGTGATTCAACTTGACTGAATTCACAGTGGGTCTAAGCAGGGTTATTTTAGTGAACCGTTTTTTTGATTTTAAAACGTTTCTGTTCATTAACACTTAATAAGATATTAAACCTTAAACTAAAAGAAAAGTTGCGTCAAAAATTTACTGAAATGAGTATAAAGCACATCAATTGTAAAAATAAGCAAAAACTTAAATAGAACTAAAATAAGAATTAATTAATCTTAAACAACAACATTAAAATTACTTAAACAACCATCAAAATTCAACTAAAATGATCATAAAAACCATGAATCTAAAATGAAAGCTAATTGAAAATATTTAAGAAAAGTGAATAAACTCAAATCAAAACTACAAAAACTGTCTAACTTGTGTGCCATTATCGGGTTTTATTCACTTAAATCTCATTGGCTGGTGTGCAATTGTTTTTTCACTCAAAAAAACACTTCATCCTTTTCGAAATGAATGTGTTTATTTATGTTTATAATAGCGAGGCCTTTATTTCCCGGAAACGAAACCAAGGAGAATTTTCAGCGCGCTGGCAACCCGGCGGTCAGCGCAACATCCGGGTCTCGCGCGCGGGTCTCGTGACGCGACCCGGAAAGACGCCCTCGAGTCCTAAAAGAGGAACATAAACAGCAGAAAAAGAAACTTAAAAAGATTTGAATCATTTAACGAATAAGATAAGAACTTATAGTATAGTATATATGTAGCAGACATAAGAGGATATTTACAGTCATTCAGAGAGGATAATAACATGAGTCAGTGCGCGTGCACAGATGTGATGGATCAACAGTTTGACTGACTGACGGGTAAATCTAATACAAAAGAATTATTGTACTATTAAATAATGATTTATCTCTTCACACACATCTGATATCTGTAATATCATAACCGTATGCATATATATTTTAGTTAATATTTATATGTTTAATCTTTATTAATAACTGAATTAAACGTTAATTCATCTTTAATGTTTTATTATTAAAGGGTTTAAATAATAAAAACCTTGTTATATTTTGAACATCTTTCTTTGAATAATACTATTATACAATTCATTGTTGATTGTTAAATCTTCATAATAATAAATACAATATGAATATTTAATGATCACATATATGTTATTATGTAAATTGTGTATATGAATAATAGCATAGTATGGTATGGTATAGAATACAGTATAGTAGTATATAAGAAGAGTTTGGTTCAAAAATCATCTTTTTTTATGAAGTTATCCTCTTTTATTGTGTTAATTAGCTGTTTTTTTTTTTTGTTTAATTGTGGCGTAAATTTAAACAAACCAACTGCTGTTTCATTGATAATAAATTGAACGCACGATAAAAAAAAAAATATATTTTTCCATTTAAAAAAATTGAATTTTGCAGCCAAACTCTTCATTTCATACTTGCGACAAATTTACTCCCATTTCTAGTTTATATAAAAGGACTTGAACTAAAGTACATAAAAAGTAGACTGAAAGTGTATTTTTAGTTCAAAGAACTACACCAATATCACACTTGGAACGTCTCCTGGTATCACCGCTGCTGTTCATTCTCAAACAATCAATGTTATTGTTTATCCTCCAATCAAACGTTCCCGTATAAAGTGTAACGGTGTTTTCAGTGTGTTGTTAAACTTGCGTGTCGCTTTATCACAGGATCGCCATGTGCTCACGAAAAGAGAAGTGAAACCAGTTCCCCCCCAGCAACCCAACAGTCACATCACAGAGACCGGTGTGTGACACGATCAGACCGGATCAGACCCGTGCATCAGACATGTGGTGGTTTCAGGAGGGTTTGTGTGCTCTGCCCGCGGCGCTGGTGGTGTGGACCGCTGCCACCTTCGTCTTCGCATACATCACGGCGGTCATACTGAAACACGTGGACCCTCTAGTGCCCTACATCAGGTGAGAGACCCGCGCCGAGTAGACTGAGCATGTACACAACAGCGTGACCTTTGACCCTTCTTTGTCTCGCAGTGACACCGGGACGGTAGCACCGGAGAGATGTGTGTTTGGAATCATGCTGAACGTGTCGGCCTTCTTAGGTATTTAGGTGTTGACCCGAAATACTGCGACCCTACGGCGACCCTGTGATGTTGATCTTTATGTCGTCCGGCAGGTGTGGCTACGATGTACGTGCGCTATAAGCAGGTGCAGGCGCTGATAGACGCTGGCGGCACTCGTCTGCATCTTCTCAACCGCGTGGGCTTGGTGCTGGGCTGCGGCAGCTCTCTCGGCATGTGTGTGGTGGCTAACTTCCAGGTACATGCGAGCGAGATCAATCTATTCAATAGCCAAAGATGTTTGCTAACGTGTTGCGATGCGTTGGCAGAAAACCACTCTGTTCTCCATGCATCTGGTCGGCGCTGTGTTGACGTTCGGCGTCGGCGCTCTGTACATCTTCGCCCAGACCCTGCTGTCCTATCACATGCAGCCTCACATCCACAGCAAAAGCATGTTCTGGACCCGTCTGAGCGTGGGGATGTGGACTTTAGCCAGCATCATCAGCAGTATCCTTCATCACAGCAGGGGATTGTGGGATTGATGTCATCTGGCCTTGTGTTTTCTCCTTGACTCTTTTAGTGTTCGTATCGTCCGTCATCATGTACAGCACCTTACCTGGAGTAGAAGTCAACAAGAAGTTACACTGGACCCCTGGAGAACCCGTGAGTGACGCGTCACGTGTGTGTGTGTGTGTGTGTGTTAGAGGTGTGTGATCACACATGTGTGTGTATTTTGACAGGGTTACACGCCTCACATCATCAGCACCATCTCTGAATGGTCTCTGGCTCTGTCCTTCATCAGCTTCTTCTTCACGTACATCAGAGACTTCAAGGTAAAACATCACACGCACGCACACGCTTGATGAACACGTCTGTGACACGTGTTTGTTTGTGCAGAAGATCAATCTGAGAGCGGAGGCGGAGCTTCACGGCGATCACCTGTATCACTCTCCTCATTACCGGGACGTCCCCGAGACGTCACCGCTGCTGGCCGGGAGCATCTGAGAGTCCAGCAGGGGGCAGCAACACTCAGGGATGACAAGTCTCAAGTTTATTATAGCAGAATCCAGTTTTCTTCTGCATGTGGAGTGTTTGCTTGTTTTATATCTTGATATTAATGTTTGTTTCTTACGGTTTTTAATGACATGTGTTCTCATTACTGTAACGACTATTATTCATGTGTTTATACATCATGATACTAATTCAAGTGTGTATGTACTAAAGTGAAAATAACCTCACGCTCATTTAAACGCACTTCTTTTTCATAATAAAAGATCAATTCTTTAAATGTTGTGCTGATACTTGAGCAGATGACACCATCGTCACACCACACATCTCAATGACTTCATATTTTATTACATTACAACAAAAGAAACAGCATTAAATATTCACAGACAGCCTGAGCTGTGACAGATACATGAGTTGATCACACAAACTGTGTAACACAAGACTTTCACATCTGGAAACAAGTTTAGACGACGACCCCTCGCACAAACGTCTTTGTCTTCTCTCTCTTCCTCCTGTCGTGATACTCACACACTTCTCTATGAAAGAATCCTGAAGTGACACATCAACATGAGTCAGCAGTGAGTCAACTTATTTGACTCAATGATTCTTTCTGTATGATTCCTGAGTTTATATCAATAGTTCGGAGTCATCATAATTATTTATTTAGAAAACAGGATTTAGTTTGTGTTAAGAAATTGACGCATGGATCCTCTTTAATATGCAAGAAAAAGTCATATTGCATTATTATAATTCTAGCGATTTATTTCATTATTTATTCATACTTTTTAATAAATACATACTGATAAATAATAATCACTGATAATTTATATAAATAATAACTAATAATAGATTCAAAATGTTATATATTGAAAATTTAAAAAAATAAATTATACAAATAATGTATTGTAGTAATTACTCATTATTTTTAATAAATAAATATTGATAAATAATCATTATTAATATTTTGTACAAATAATAACTAATAATAGATTAACATAAAAAAAAAAAAAAACTTACGACTATATATTGTATAAATACTATTTTTTTGTTATCTATTCAAACTTTTTAATAAGTAAATATTGATAAATAATTATTACTTATAACTTTTTATAAATGTCAGCTAATAATAGATAAAAGAAAAAGAAAAAAATACTATTATCTATTACATTTATATTAATTATTTATATAATTCTCCTGATTTATTTATTCCTCAGTTCAGCTATATAAATACGATTTTTTTGTTGGATCTTTTCAAAATTGTCATAAATTGTGACGGAAACAGTGTAACAATCTTAAACATCTTAATGGTTCTAAAAATAGTTGTAGAGTGTTTCTTTAAACTCATTACAGGTTTTGTGAGATTCCTGCTTTGAGTAACAAGAATTCATGATGTAATCACTTAAAAACATGAACATGAACATGTATGTTTCTGAGTGTGTGTTTGTTTCTAAATAGACAGTTTATATAGTATAAAAGTGTGTGTTGTGTACCATTGGGGTTTGTCTGCGTCTCCTCCTCCTGTATAAACAGATCAAACATCTGCGTCTGGATGAATTGCGTGACAAAGTTGAGATGAGATTTGTGTTCCACGCCTTTGAGGAAAGATTTCTTCTGGAACTGTCGTCCGCTGCCGCAGCGTTTGAAGTGTTGTGAGAAATGACCCACACTTCTGATGAAGACCAGGAGAAACGCCTCTGACACCACCTTATTAAGTTCATCTGTGCCTGACACAACAACAGGAACGTCACTCGCTCTTACTGGAAACTCATAGTTCACACTGACTTGTGTGTGTGTGTGCAGAACTTACAGGCATTGTGTTTGCGTGCTGACAGAACGAGCAACACTTCCTCCTTGAGTTTAACTGGCAAGATCGACTCCTCATCTCCTAACTGAGGTGACACACACACACATTTCACTGGAGATGAACAAAAACACAACTACACACACTGAGAGATGAAAAGTGTGTGTGTGATGTCTGTCTAGTTCTCTCTCCATCCGGCTGTATGTCTTGTGAAGTGTGTGCGTGTGTTTGTGTTTGATGAATTGTGTGTGTATGTGTGTGTGTGTTAGTGCACATGTTAATGTGTGTGTTTGTGTGTGTGTGTGTGTGTTAAACTCACTTTTGTGATGAATTTTGTTTTGGCTCCATTCGACAGATCAACAATCAGCAGCTATGAGACACAAACATAACAGAGAATCAATCCTCTCTCTCTCTCTCTCTCTCTCACACACACACACACACACACACACTCTCTCTCTCTCTCTCTCTCTCTCTCTCACACACACACACACACACTTTCTCTCTCTCTCTCTCTCTCTCTCTCTC
>NC_079551.1:337500-362500 GCF_015846415.1 Triplophysa dalaica | reverse complement strand
ATTACCAGGGCCTGGACAAGGAGTTGTGCCGCATGCTCCGTGAGATATGGTCTGATCTTTCTAATGTTGAATAAGGCATATCAGCATGACCGTGTTGTCTTTGCAATGTGGTCATTGAAGGACAGCTGTTCATCAAATATGACTCTGAGGTTCTTGGCTATTTTAGAAGGAGGTATTGTTGTATTGCCAAGTTGGATGGTGAGATCGTGTTGCATGGTGTGGTTGTGGTCTTGGGCGGTTTCAGCTGGAGGTGATGCTCTTTCATCCAAGCTGAAATGTCCTCTAGTCATGCGTGATGCGAGCTGCTACAGTGGTATCATCTGGGTGAAACGAGATTTAGATCTGGGTTTTGTCAGCATAACAGTGATATGAGAAGTCATGTGCAAGTATGATGGGTCCCAAAGATGTTGTTTATAGGAAAAAAAGCAGTGGTCCAAGCAGCGATCCCTGAGGGACCCCAGTGGTCATGTGGTGAGCAGTGGACAGCGAGCCGCTCCATGACTCTCTGAAGGTTCTGCTGGAAAGTGGGAGGGAGTGGGCATGGGAGGGAAGGAACAGGGTGAGAGAGAGAGAGAGAGAGAGAGAGAGACAGAGACAGACAGAGACAGAGATGTTTCTGACCTTTGAGAAGAGTCCGAAGCAGGCCACACGGCTGATGATGCAGTACGCTTCAAGAGTTCGAGCACCTGATCCATTGGGCTGCAGATGGTTCAGAATAATTATGACATCATCCTCACTACACACATTTGATTGATAATCATCACAAGTTTTCATTAGAACTGAAGAAAGAAGATTGAAGTTATGGTCACCAGTAATCTCCTGCAGTAACCGTTTCTCCTGCTGCCGTCAACTTCAGTCAAAACAAATGAGAAGGTCTCACTGTCAAACAAGAAAACACACACAACTCAACACTCTGTCATCATTCATTCTCTCTCATGTGTGTGTGTGTGAGGCTCTCTCCAGTGAAACAAAACAGAAGATATTTAAAGAAATCAGTCAATGGAGTTCAGTGTTGTTTGATGATCAACATTCGTCAAAATATCTTCCTGTGTTCTGAAGAAAGAAACTTTTGCAGGTTTGTGATGTTTGAGTGATGATGTCACGTGAGGAATGTGCTTCAAGGGGATTTTGTTTGAAACGCAGAAGTGCATTGAATCCTCACAGCACACAATGACATCACACAACACAAACAATCAAGTGTTGAAGACGATAGAAAGCAGAAGAGCTGAAGGTTCTTTGGTGGGTTTCACACATTCTGCAAGTGTGTGTTTGATGTGCATGATGAAGTGCAGACGTGTGAAAATGAATCTGTGGAGTGTGTGTTTGTGTTACCTGTGGTATTGTGTAAGAGGAACCCAGTTGATGCCCTCCGGAAAGCAGAAGAGATGAACGGCCTTCATGCATCGCTCCTCTTCCTCACGCTGCAGACGACACATCACCTCACGCTACACACACACACACACATCAGTACACACACTGTGATATGTGTGTGTGTGTGTGTGTGTGTGTGTTTATTCTGACCTTGGGGAACTGATATATGATCTGAGGGTCATAACCGTCTCCATCTCTCCTCTTCTTCAGACTGACCACCAGCAGATACTCAAAGAAGAGCTGACCCCTGTGTGTCCTGTCACGAGCTGATGGGGGCGCTGCACTCGCCTGACCCGTGTGATGTGTGCTCGCGTCTGACACGCTCTCTAACACAACACAAACACACACATCACAACTCATACACACGCCAGAGGTCATGAAAATACATACATTAATAAACAACCTGAATGTCTGAAGTCACACTCACTCACACACACATACACAAATGCAAAACACACACGTTAAACTCATGAAAAACACACACAAAACACACTCGAAAAACACTCACACAAAAACACACATGCAAAACACACACGTTAAACTTATGAAAAACACACACAACACACACAAAACACACTCGAAAAACACTCACACAAAAACACACATGCAAAACACACACGTTAAACTTATGAAAAACACACACAACACACACAAAACACACACGCAAAACACTCACACAAAAACACACAAACTAAACACACACAAAATACCTCAAAAACGCACACAAACACAAAACACTCACGCTTAACACACATAAAAACACAAAAGCAAAACACACACACACTTAACACACACACACTTAACACACACACACTTAACACACACACGCAAATCACACTTAAAAAACACGCTAAACACACACACACACACACGCAAAACACACACGTTAAACTTATGAAAAACACACACAACACACACAAAACACACTCGAAAAACACTCACACAAAAACACACATGCAAAACACACACGTTAAACTTATGAAAAACACACACAACACACACAAAACACACTCGAAAAACACTCACACAAAAACACACATGCAAAACACACACGTTAAACTTATGAAAAACACACACAACACACACAAAACACACACGCAAAACACTCACACAAAAACACACAAACTAAACACACACAAAATACCTCAAAAACGCACACAAACACAAAACACTCACGCTTAACACACATAAAAACACAAAAGCAAAACACACACACACTTAACACACACACACTTAACACACACACACTTAACACACACACGCAAATCACACTTAAAAAACACGCTAAACACACACACACACGTTAAACTCATGAAAAACACACACAAAACACACACGCAAAACACTCACACAAAAACACACAAACTAAACACACACACACACAAAATACCTCAAAAATGCACACATACAAAAAACACTCACGCTAAAAACACATAAAAACACAAAAGCAAAACACACACACACACTTAATACACACACACTTAACACACACACACACGCAAATCACACTTAAAAAACACACTAACACACACACGCAAAACACACAAACACAATACACACACAAAACACCTCAAAAATGCACACATACAAAAAACACTCACGCTAAACACACATAAAAACACAAAAGCAAAACACACACACACACTTAACACACACACACGCAAATCACACTTAAAAAACACTCTAACACACACACGCAAAACACACAAACAAAACACCTCCCGCACATACAGGGAGTTCATTCTCAGAAACAGAGCATATACAATCAGACCTGAGAAAACCTCAGTGTGTGTGTGTGTGTGTGTGTGTGTGTTGGGTAGGGTAGGGTAAACCCAACGGAATACGGAAAAAATGTCCCCACAAAGAGGGCAATATCCAAAATCCTGGTCCTTGTAGGGACATTTTTTGGTCCCCATGAGGAAACAAGATTATTTTTTTGAAAATGTAAAAGAGCAGAAAGTGTTGTGTGATTGTGAGGTTTAGGGGTAGAGAATATATGATACACAGTTTGTACAGTATAAAAACCATTGTGTTTATGGAATGTCCCCTTAAAACATGGAAACCCAACATGTGTGTGTGTGTGTGTGTGTGTGTGTGTGCGTCTCACTGGCTCTGTGCAGTTTCTCCTGTAGTGTTGAGAACATCGAGCTGATTTTCTTCATCGTTGTGTGTTTCTGATAAACCAGAATATCACCTAGAAACACACAAACACACTCAGTAATGTTCCAGTCATTCATTTTCATTTTCAAGATTACTATAGAAAAACAGGTCAAGCTGACAGAAAGACCCCCGAACTCTTGAGGAAATGAGTCTGTGTGGAAATGTGTCAGCTGTCGTTTCACTTTTATTCTGTACATCAGCACAAACACAAACACACATTTACACAACAATCTCCAACTGATAAAGACAGTGTTAAATCAATAAGTCAATTTTTCATTAACTTACACACACACACACAGACAGACAGACACACACACACACACACACACACACACACAGAGAGATGTTTAGCTTTTCTAGTGTGTTTATGTAGTGGTTGTATTTCATATGTTTAAAACGTGTCTCTTGTATATTAATGTGTTTTTCATTTAGTGTTGTGTTTATGTGTTAATTGAGTTAGATGTGTGTGTGTGTGTGTGTGTGTGTGTGTGTGTGTGTGTGTGTGTTTGAATACTCACAGTTTGATAAAGTGTGTAGCTGATCTCTGTCGTTCATCTGTGTCTGACACACAAACACAAACTGTCAGTGAAGATCAACTCATGTGAACAAACATGCGTGCTGCCGGTGGGCGGAGTCTCAACCCAAAGACACGCCCATTACCGGTGACGCTTTATTATTTGCGAAAGCAACTGTCCCCGCAATCCACCTCACAGCATCTGAAGTTTATTAAGAACTTGATATAAATGTGATGGAGAGTGATTGTATGCGATCATGTTTTTAATGATGTTTATTTAAGAGCGAATTATCGTGTTTTAGGTTTTTCCTCTCTTGAATTTGCGTGTGTTTGGGCTCCATCTAGCGGTCACAGTTCTCTTTACCTCACAATGGTATTTGCCCACAAATGGATGAAATACTTTACACATTTATATGGAGGAATAAACCTCATAAGATCAAGAAAAGTGTTATTGGAAATAAGCTATCTGAAGGAGGGTCAAATGTCCTTGATTTTACACTTTTAAATCAAATTAAAACAATTAATTGGCTTAAAATGTCTTTAAAAAACAAGAAGTATATCATCACTTATTAATTGTTTGAAAAGTTAGGAGAGTTATATTTCTTGTTGAAATGTCCGGTTACTTTAGCTAACTATCACACACAAGCATCACTGTTTTGGTCACTTGTACAAGCATCATATTTCTCCCAGCAGGTGTTATATATGGAATAATGGTTATATTACTTGTGATAACACATCATTGTGCATGGAGGAGTGGATCCAACATATTATACTAATTATTAACCAACTTATTGACAAGATTGGGGAACTATACACACATCAAAGGTTAATTTACACATATGGATTTTCTGTACATGAAAAAGAGTTCAATAAAGTAATTAAGGCCGTTCCCTGTGGCATAATTACATTACGAAAACACTTAGAAATAGACATTATTGATATGACATTACACAATTCTCAACTCATTGTTAATGGTCTTTCTCTGTTTGAACGTCGCTATTATAATAACTTTATAAGAAACTCACTTATGTTGCATAACCCTTACCATATTACAGGGCATAGTATCTGGACACTGCCTTATAAATACATTATATCTAACCTAATAAAAGAAACGACGTTCAAATTTGTTCATATATATAATCCTGTGAATGTTACCATCAGTAGATATATTCATACAGTTTGTAAAACATGTACCTTTTGTAATGCATCTGTTGAGGATATTGAACACATGTTCTATTATTACTCTTATTCACTTTCATTTTGGATTGATTTTAAAATGGATATGACAAAAAATGACACTTTGACAGCATAAGTTTGGAGACATGTGATATCTTCCTTGGGATACAGAACCCTTACTTGTCTGACAAACTTAATTATGATCTTCACCTTTTTATTATTTTAGAAGTTTTACATCCATAAAACCAAAATAACACATTCAAAACCCTCATTTATTACTTTCTGCCATACTGATCTTGATTTTTTTTAAACCATATTAAATATAAAAACACAGTCGAAAGAAACTTGAAAAAACAAAAAAGTTTAGAAGCTTTTGAAGTTTTTGTAATTGAATGCCCTTTTTTATTTTTGTATTTGTTTGTGTTATTTCTTTTAAATTGAGACTACACTTGAGAAGAATAAAAGAATTGTGTAAAAGCACAGCTTTATTATTTGTATTTTATTTATTATTTCTTTTTGAAACAAATATTTAGGCCCCTGCGTTTTATAAGTAAATACGTTAAACAAGCATAACCAAATAAACCCACAAACATTATTTTTCAAAAAGTACTGTATTTAGGAATCCCTAGTTTTCCTTAAATGTGAATTTTTCAACACAAAAGTTAACTAAATGAAAGAAATTATTGAAATAATATTCCACGTGATAAAACGTCACAAGCGAATGAAATGTGTCTGTATTTGTGTCTTTTATGGAAACGTGTGTTGTTTTGACCTCTCGTGACGTAAATCTGGGCGGAGAATTTGTCGATCATGAATATTACTGTACAAGTGTCCAATCGTTTCCTTAGGATTAATATTCCTATGTAATTTCTCACCGCGCCTACTTCGCACCGCCTTCTTTTCAACCAATGAAAGTGGAGCGATGGGACGAGACGTCCCGTTACGTGATTAATATTCATGAGGCGTGCATTCAGCGTGGAAACGAGATACGATCGCATCCTGGACCGCGCGCAGTGCAACGCCACGTCGGCAGAGACGCACACGCTGTGACAGACTCAGTCAGTGATGATTGATCGAGTGTTTCTGAGAGGAATGCGCTGAAATATCAAACTGCACGAGACTCGAGAAAGATCACAATCATGGTGAAGGTGAGCACGCGCACGCGCTCGCGCTCGCGCTCGCGCTTCTGTTTGTGTTTGCAAAGTGTGTTTTTCTGTAAAACTTTAAAACTTCTTCCCGCTGCTCATGAAACACCTGCTCTGCTTAATATGAAGAAAAACAATAAGATAAAAAGTGTAAGATTATCATCAGGAGGGTTTTACATGTGACCTTAACGTATGTTAATATTTGCATGTGAGTCTGTACATGTGTTGTTAAAAGTGTGTTTGGTGTAAACATATGTTTCACATGTGCTTATCTTTCAGCTTTAAATACACTCTTTGTTTACTCTCTTATGTCATATGTGTGCTCACACGAGTCTGATTATTGATTGATTATTGATTGATTATTGATTGATTATTGATTGATGATCGTTTGTTGTTGTTCTGACGGAATGTTTTCTGTTTTTTCAGAGTGTAAATTCAGAGGTTCATCAGAGCAACACAACATATGAATCAGAAGAAACACAACACACACACACCGAGCCGTCTGCAGGTACACACACGCACGCACGCACACACACACACACACACACACACACACACAACACACACCGAGCCGTCTGCAGGTACACACACACACACACACCTAGCCTTCTGCAGGTACACACACACACACAACACACACCGAGCCGTCTGCAGGTACACACACACACACACACACACACACACACACCTAGCCTTCTGCAGGTACACACAGACACACACACACACAACACAACACACACCGAGCCGTCTGCAGGTACACACACACACACACACAACACACACCGAGCCGTCTGCAGGTACACACACACACACACACACACACCTAGCCTTCTGCAGGTACACACACACACACACACACACACACACACACGCACACACATACCTTGCACAGATGCAGTTACACACACATAACACAGATACACACACACACACACAAACAGATACACACACTGCACAGATGCAGATACACACACACACACCTTAAACAGATACACACCTTGCACAGACAGACACACACCTTAAACAGATGCAGACACACAGAACCGTCTGCAGGTACACAAACACAGCACAGAAACAGTTCTGCGTCTATTACTCATTGTTCACAGTGATCAGAATTCTCAAATATGTCTTCACTCATGTGTAGTTCTATATTGACCTGTAACACACACATACACCTGTGACATCTGCTGCTTTGTTTTTTGTTGTGTTCTATTTGTGTGTGTGTGTTTCTCCCTCGGGAACTCCTGAGCTCTGCTCTGAGACGTCCTGTTGTGTGTTGGGAATTCCTGCTTGTTTTCACCAAATATTTGATGATGCAAGAGCTTCATGTGTACATCATAAACACTTTCTCACACACACACACACACACACTGATGTATGATTCTCATGTAGACAATGTTTGTAGTTGTGCGGCTAATGTTCTCAACCCTTTCATGTCCATCAGATGTTGGTAAGGAGCACCCTGTAGCTCCGCCCGGGATGATTTGGCGGGTGACCGGCGGCCTCTTCAGCGTCACCAAGGGTGTGGTGGGGGCCACTGTGGGCGGAGTCACATGGCTAGGGAGCAAAAGTCTGGAGATCACCAAATCAGCTGTGACCGCTGTCCCGTCGGTGGGCGTCGACCTGGTGAAAGGCGGAGTTTCTGCGGTGGCAGGAGGCGTGTCCACGGTGGGGTCAACAGTAGCCAATAAAGTGCCGTTTACAGCAAAGCGAAAAGACAAATCTGAGTGATGATGATGATGATGATGATGATGTCATGCATGAGGACATTCAGCTGATGCACATTTTTCTGACACACATGTAAAGATGACAGAACCTGTCAATCAATCACCAGCAGACACATTCCACAAGGAGACGTTTACTCAAGTGTGCGTGATGTTTGTACCATCATGTGTTTCAAAGACCACAGACACATTGATGAGTGATGTCATCTCGCTCTCACTGTGATGTCACTTCCTGACACCTTTTGTATTATAAACTGCAATATATATTATTTGAACTTAATAAAGTAGCGAAACAAAATTTGTGGAAAATCTTTTCACTATTTGTAAACCTTTTGAATTGTGACTGACAATTTGATAATTTTGTTTGTTTGTTAGTTTCAGCCACCTATAAAACTTCACACTTTGATTGAACTTAAACACAGACTCAGGTGTCATTGAAATAGTTTTATTTGCAGAAAGAGGAACTTTACAAACTGATATACAGTGGTTTATCTTCAATATTCAAAATGGCTACAAATATTTCGTACAAAACGTAAAATGTGTAAAACTGTACAGCTTCATACGGTACAAAACGCTGAATCGAAAGAATAAACGATCAGCATTAGTTCGGCTGGTCGTGGATGATTGAAGACATGTTAAATAAAACAACTGAAGACTTGACACACGGTTGAATAAATACATCTGAACAAGAGACACATTCTACAAAACTACAGAAAGTTTGTACCCCAGACGTGCGACATCACCATGGCAACACGTGATGGAGCGATCGTTGCCGTTGCCGTTACCAACAAACATTTCTGTCAATATTCATTCTTTCAAACTTGCACAATTCAGAATGAATGTTTGCAATCTAGGTTATTCATCTTGAGTCTTGTTGCACACAAACACTGTTTTAGTCTTTTAACAATATTTCGATTTTGCATTTGATTACAAAATCTATTACATGGGACAATAAATCAACTTTAAATATTAAAATTGTTAAATACATTTCAAATGTAAAAAGTTCTCTGTGCGTTGAAGTTAAAAATGTCAATTCTTATTTTTTCATGAAATATTGCCTTGTTTATTGTAAATAGCTATCTTAAATGACGGCTTGGGCGGAGCCTCTGTTAACTCCTCCCCTTCAACTGTCAGTCTGCTGCCAGATTCATTTCACAACGGCTGTTTTTGTACGTCCAATCAAATCGCAGAGAAAGACGAAAGCCTCGCCCACTATTATCCTTCGTTCCATTTCATGTCGAAATGCGGAAGTAAAAATGATCGGAACTTCCACTTCAAGGGGACTTTAACATCAAATCTATATTCACTTACATTAAGTTATTTAGCAGACGCTTTTATCCAAGGCGACTTACAGTTGAGGTAAACAATGTTTATAACACATTTTAGAAACAGTTAAGTGGGTGGAGCTTGAGAAGAGTTGGCCACGCCCTCTGCTTCATCCCACGTCTTCTGAAACAAACACACACAGTTTTATTTTCCACCGTCATATTTTCTCACAGCTCCATTGCAATTCATTCTGAGATTGTATTTGCGTATGTCACACAAACTTACAAGATGATTTCTCAAAATGATGCCTAGATAGTCAGCTCATTAGGTTTTGACCGATCTCGTCCTCTTGGCCACTGTCATGCTCCGCCTCCCTTTCGCTCCTCCCTGCACCGCCGCCAACCTGCAAACCTCCTAAAGACGAACAGAACAAATGGTTAAAAATTAAATCATCGTTCTGGTGTTACGTTGAACACAGTCGCTGATTCGTACCCGATTGATGGACGGCGAATTCGTGGGCGTGGCCTTTCAAACCCCTCTGAATGGTGTAGGGTGATGTACGGTGGCCTGCAGGAGACAGACAGGAAAGAGTTTTTATAAACCTGACTGAAGCTGATCTAAAGGGAAGCAGAGGAGATGTTTGAGATCTCACCGAGAACGTATCGATGTTTTCTGTGCTTTCCTTCACTTACGCTCGATGACTCCGTGTGATTGGACAGCAGACCTAACGGACACACGAGACAAAATCAGACATGGGAACAGATAACGACACGTTGCGAGATTTGATGAGGGTCTTACTGAGTCCTCTGTATCTGGAGAGCTGCTGGTAGATCTGTCTCATCCTCTCGATGTTCAGTCGACTAGCCTCCGCGTGGTTCACCATGGGTTTGGGATAATCCACCCCGATCACGCAGCCGGCGGCCACCTGCACGTCCTCCGGAGCGTTCCAAGGGTCGTAGATGAACTTGGCAGGGAAATCTCGGAGGACAGGTAAGTAACGTCTGGAATGAGACGGAGAGATTAAACCACAGCGCCTGATCATCATCTCCACAAAACCAGAAGAACGCAAGCCAAAGACTCCGCCCACAAATCATCACAGCCTCATTCTGAGACAGACTCGAAAGGCTTGTCTGACGTTTAGTAATTGAAATATCAACTTAAATAAACAATCATTTACTTAAAACTTGATGAAACATTTTAGTTTTTTGGACAATAAACAGATTTTTTTCCAATACATTTTTATGTTTAACAACATTCAATGTGTTCAAGGCTGTTTTTGTGCTAAGCTACATGCTGCTATCTAAAGGCATAATAAAAAATGTTTCTTTAATTCTGCACTTTTACTTGAATAAAATTTCTGTTTCATCAAGTCGATTTCTTAATATCAGCCAATAATAACCCATCAAATAAACCCCTTCTCGTTTGACGACTAATTCAAGTTCGCGAGCTGATATTCAACAGTGTAACCGTGCAGACGCCAACCTGATGAAGTCTCCGTTTGGGTCGATTCTGCGTCCGAAGCCGACGGGACAGTAACAGTGAAAGAACTGCTGAAAGAAGGAGCTACAGGAGTGACAGAGCCAGCTGCCCGCATTCACGCTCCAGTCTGCGTCCAATAAGAGCTCCTCGAACACCTGCCGACACACAACACACCGTTATGCCCGCCCTCATCCCGCCACACCCTACCCACAATGCCCTGCAGCCCGAACCTTCATGCCCTCCTCCCAGCTGATCCACAGATCTCCACGGGTCAGGAAACAGGCCACGGCGTGACGCGCCAGATGATGAATCCATCCCTCCTGACGCAGTTGAGTCATGATGGCGTCGATCCAGGGGAAACCCGTCTTGGCTTCGGCCCACTTGGCCAGCGCTTCGGCGTTCTTGTCCCACGGGATGCGGATGCAGATGGGGTTTCCCTCCATGCGGTCGAATCGAGGGTTGTTGGTGGCGGCCGTGTAGAAGAACTCCCTCCACAGGATCTTATCGTACAGAGAGACGGAGGGACTGCCGCTCTTCTTCACCTGAGGACACACACACAATGAGAACATTGACAACACAAGGGCGTGTGTGTGTGTGTGCGTCTGTGCTGACCTTCTTATAGAGCTCTGTGAGTTTTTGATAGTAGAGACGGCAGGACAGACAGCCGAAGCGCAGGTACGGACTCAAACCCGGAGGACTCGCCAACAGTAGACTAGAGTTCATCTTGGGCCGCTCCACGTTCTCCTGCCACGCCTGATACACAAACACACACACATCAGAGATTCTGTACACAGATACACCGGTGGATTTAGTGGTGTGTGTTGCGTAGTATAATGTCGTGTAGTCGTACAGCGGCAGAATCGGGTCCGATGTGTCGCTCCATACGCATCAGCGCCTCTGATTCTCCACCGGGCCAAACCGCAGGAGTCAAATCTGTAGTGTCGAACCCTGAACACACAAACACACAACACTCAATACACTTAAGACTTTATGTGGGTGTATAGAAGGCTGTGTGTTTATTTCTCTATGTGTGTGTGTGTGCGGGGATATGTGTGTGTGTGCATGTGTGTGTGTTTTTGCGCATTTGTGTGAGCAACTGTGTACATGTTTATGTGTGTATATAGAAGTTTATGTGTGTTTGTCTATTTGTGCGTGTCTGCCTGCAAGTGTGTGTGTGTTTCTACATGTGTTTTTGCGCATTTGTGTGTGCGAGCCACAGTGTAATATGTTTGTGTGTTTGAATACAGAAATGTAAGTGTATTTGTGTATATGTGTGTGTGTCTATGAGTGTGTGAGCTGCGACTGTGTATACATAAGTGTATCTGTGTATACATGTGTGTTTTGTGCATTTGTGTGTGTGCGACTGTGTATAAGTGTATATAGAACTGTATTCATGTGTATTTGTGTATATACATGTATTTGTGTGTGTGTGTGTGTGTGGGAACACCCGCACGTATATTTTGGGCATTTGTGTGTGTGTGCGACTGTGCATAAGTGTATATAGAAGTGTTTGTTTGTTTGTGTATATGAGTGTGTGTTACCGAGTTCATCCAGTAGTGGTACACTGTATTTCTGCTGATGGTTTTGACTGACAGGTGTCACACAGTTTCTCATCAGTTCTCTGTTCAGAGGTTCTGCTGGAGGTTCTGGAGGTTCTAGACTGCTCACCAGAGTCTGAAAGTGTTTGAATGTGAGAGGAGGCTGACCGCCGTTCAGCGCAGTGATCCTGACACACACACACACACACACAGGTGTTATTTCACAGGTGTCACAGGTGTGCAGTGAGCTCTTGATGAGTGTGGTTCTCTCATCACCTGTCCAGATCATACAGCGTGTGTGAGATCTTCACTGTGACCTCCACTCCAGCTTCACACGCCAGTTTCTTTATGGCTGCGTCTCGCTCCTTCCCGAACGGCTCCGAGTCACACTCAAACGTCAGCCGAGAGATCTTCCACTCCTGACACACACACACAGGTGCATTGTGGGACACAACCAGAGACGAGTGCTGTGATGAGATCAGAGGTCAGATGTGTTACCTTGAAGAGTCGAGGGAAGATGTCTGCCGGCTGACCGCGGATCACAAACAGACGTGATCTGAGTTCACGCAGACGAGAGTCCAGATCCTCCAGAGACTGCAGCAGAAACCTCAACACATACACAACAACAACATCAACATCACAACAGCGTGTGTGTGTCTGTGCGTGTGTGTGTATGCGAGTGTCTGTATGTGTGAGTGCGATTGTCTGAGTGTGTGTATATGTGTGTGTTTGTGTGTTTGTGTTATGAGCTGCTCAGATTGAGGTCAGGAGAGCAGACAGACGTTTACACACACACACACACCAGCAGATGGCGACACAAACAACACACACAATGTCCTCACGTGCCGGCGCGTCTGGGGTCAAACCCGGAGGACTCAAACCCGGAGGACTCGCCAACAGTAGACTAGAGTTCATCTTGGGCCGCTCCACGTTCTCCTGCCACGCCTGATACACAAACACACACACATCAGAGATTCTGTACACAGATACACCGGTGGATTTAGTGGTGTGTGTTGCGTAGTATAATGTCGTGTAGTCGTACAGCGGCAGAATCGGGTCCGATGTGTCGCTCCATACGCATCAGCGCCTCTGATTCTCCACCGGGCCAAACCGCAGGAGTCAAATCTGTAGTGTCGAACCCTGAACACACAAACACACAACACTCAATACACTTAAGACTTTATGTGGGTGTATAGAAGGCTGTGTGTTTATTTCTCTATGTGTGTGTGTGTGCGGGGATATGTGTGTGTGTGCATGTGTGTGTGTTTTTGCGCATTTGTGTGAGCAACTGTGTACATGTTTATGTGTGTATATAGAAGTTTATGTGTGTTTGTCTATTTGTGCGTGTCTGCCTGCAAGTGTGTGTGTGTTTCTACATGTGTTTTTGCGCATTTGTGTGTGCGAGCCACAGTGTAATATGTTTGTGTGTTTGAATACAGAAATGTAAGTGTATTTGTGTATATGTGTGTGTGTCTATGAGTGTGTGAGCTGCGACTGTGTATACATAAGTGTATCTGTGTATACATGTGTGTTTTGTGCATTTGTGTGTGTGCGACTGTGTATAAGTGTATATAGAACTGTATTCATGTGTATTTGTGTATATACATGTATTTGTGTGTGTGTGTGTGTGTGGGAACACCCGCACGTATATTTTGGGCATTTGTGTGTGTGTGCGACTGTGCATAAGTGTATATAGAAGTGTTTGTTTGTTTGTGTATATGAGTGTGTGTTACCGAGTTCATCCAGTAGTGGTACACTGTATTTCTGCTGATGGTTTTGACTGACAGGTGTCACACAGTTTCTCATCAGTTCTCTGTTCAGAGGTTCTGCTGGAGGTTCTGGAGGTTCTAGACTGCTCACCAGAGTCTGAAAGTGTTTGAATGTGAGAGGAGGCTGACCGCCGTTCAGCGCAGTGATCCTGACACACACACACACACACACAGGTGTTATTTCACAGGTGTCACAGGTGTGCAGTGAGCTCTTGATGAGTGTGGTTCTCTCATCACCTGTCCAGATCATACAGCGTGTGTGAGATCTTCACTGTGACCTCCACTCCAGCTTCACACGCCAGTTTCTTTATGGCTGCGTCTCGCTCCTTCCCGAACGGCTCCGAGTCACACTCAAACGTCAGCCGAGAGATCTTCCACTCCTGACACACACACACAGGTGCATTGTGGGACACAACCAGAGACGAGTGCTGTGATGAGATCAGAGGTCAGATGTGTTACCTTGAAGAGTCGAGGGAAGATGTCTGCCGGCTGACCGCGGATCACAAACAGACGTGATCTGAGTTCACGCAGACGAGAGTCCAGATCCTCCAGAGACTGCAGCAGAAACCTCAACACATACACAACAACAACATCAACATCACAACAGCGTGTGTGTGTCTGTGCGTGTGTGTGTATGCGAGTGTCTGTATGTGTGAGTGCGATTGTCTGAGTGTGTGTATATGTGTGTGTTTGTGTGTTTGTGTTATGAGCTGCTCAGATTGAGGTCAGGAGAGCAGACAGACGTTTACACACACACACACACCAGCAGATGGCGACACAAACAACACACACAATGTCCTCACGTGCCGGCGCGTCTGGGGTCAGATCAATTGTACACAGACACACACATGTGTTATGAGGGTCTTTCTGTAGTCATAATGAGTTTATTCCGTATAAACTGAGAACTGTATCGTTTTCTCAGACAATACTTTGATTTCTACGCTGTTTTCATCCTGGAGACCAAAAAACTGTCCAGTGACCCTGAGACCTACTGACAGTCACATGTCACACACATGAAACACAAATCACAGCAGCACACAAAAAATCATCACAGAACATTGTGTTCCTCAGCGGTCTCTCTCAACATCATAACCTGTGGTATGGACGAGTCAGAAACAGTGTGTTCTCTCTCTCACTCCAAGTAACATGTCAGCTACACGTCACATAAAACTTGTGCTGATCTCACTTCATTTCTCTTCACTGTAGCTGGCTCTTTAAAAGTAGGTCGTTGCCGTGGTAACCCATGACAAGAAGATTCTTAGTCATCTGGACCAGTACCATGACCCCCATCACATTTAATAAACAGAATACATTCTAAATATGAATCTACATTTTTTAAATCCTTATAAAATGATTTTAATGTGTGTGTGTGTGTGGCGTCAGAGTGGTCATGTGGTCCAGGTGTGACTCACCTCCATCGGTTCACACCAAGGTTTGATGTCCCGGCGAACCAGGGGTCCAGGAAGTAGACGCAGCGGAGCGTGTCGGCCCCCTTCACTGCCTCCAGGAGGGCCGGGTTGTCATGGAGACGCAGTCCCTTCCTGAACCAATGGATGGAGTTCACAGGCATGATGCTGGAGAACTGCAAAACATCACATAAAAGTTTAACAGATGTTCTAAATCAAACACACCAAGCAGATTCACTTCTAACTTTAATAATATACATAAATATATATCATACATATTATTGCCGGGACCTTTATTTTGTATAATAATTGTATTATTAACATTAGACGGTATTTAAATTGGGTCATTGCAGTCACATACAGTACAAAGTACAGTTTTACACGAGTCTAAATACAACTTTACATTATATTTAAACACAATTAAATAACATGGATCTGAATAAGTCGGTCATGACTTTATGTAACGTGTATTTATCTTTATATGACATGAAGACGCGCTCGCGGGCGTGTAATAAAGCATCACTCACCTCAGGTGTTATCAGAACAGAAGAATGATTTTATCAAGAGAGTCCGAGTGAGAAAATCATGTCAAATTAAATGAAGATCCGACCACTGCAGTCTGATCAACACTCTTCAGTGAAGATACCCGGCTGGAACAGTGCTGTTTCATAACGCTGATGCCCACTGCGCATGCGTACAAACGCGATAATCCAGCATGGGTATAGACACCAACTCACTAGATTTAGGATGCTTTTATAGTTGTTAAAGTTATAAACATAGACCTGTCACTGTTATACTTTATATACATCTTATATGATCTATATGATAATATGCATATATCACTTTTTTAAATAATTATGTTAAATATTTTATTTAACGAAGCGCGTTTGCATCTATTACTGTAGATCTATACCGACGCATCACGCTGCTAGTGTCCCACATAAGGAAGCCACTCATTGGTTCCTTCTGATGTGACGTCAGACATCCCTTTCACGTTTATGAAGCGTGGGCGAAGAGAAGTTTCCTATGTGTTTGATGAGTTTCGGACTTTAGAAACAATTTAGTTGAATTAAAGCACGCGATCCAGTCGATTATTGTTGGTTTAGGGCCTGCAATGAAGATGTAATCACCGAATTCCGAGGACCCTTCTCCCCTCCCTTTTTTTTAATCGCTTTTCTGATTGGTTACGTACTAAGGTACCCAGAATAACACGAGCGCAGCTCCGCTGGACGCCATTTTGGCTCTGATGTCTGAGTTTCTGTACATCAAAGGAAAATATCATTCATTAGTGGAAACTACGCTAACCCTGCTAACACTGCCCTTCACGTTCCCTCAAAAGATAACAGACGCGCTCTTTTAATTAAATTCAGCAATTTTTAATATGAGTAAATACATGACTGGCCAGTTATTATTTTTATTTTTTTTAATTTGACATGACCAGAAATGTCAAATTAAGACCATGCTTATCTATGTAAAATATATTTAACGTTAAACTTTCACTCAGGCAGAGTTTTGTTCGGGCGCTACTCGGGGCGCTTTGTTTTGGGGTCCTTCCTCGCAGCTCCGCGCCAGTCGCGCTGCAGTCGCTCATCGCGGGTCTTTTATTATTGTCGGTTTTTGTGTGTTTTTCTTTCATATCTGCGTTCCTTTGATATTTCATCATTAAGTTTGTTTCTGTAACTCAGCAGCGATGAATCTGGAGTTGCTCGGTAAGATCCGCTATGTGTCATTGGGTTAGCCTTGTGCTAACTGCTCTTAGCGCTCTTTTCATGTTCATAAACATTCAATAACAAACTTTAAAAGAAACACAATATTTATTATTTAAACACGGACATTTATGCGACACTTTCTCTTTCTGTACTCATTTAATAACTTTAATGGTATTTAAATGTATTTAAATTGTATTTCACCTGTCAGCTTATTTATTATATTTAATATTAACTGTACAGTCTGGACACTAACAGACGCACGTGGGTTCGATCCCCAGCAAACACTGCATAAATACAGTCATATTTATTTATAAAAAGTATAAAAAATTAATTCAGTGCTGTAATAAAATAGATTTGTATTTCATCAGAACTGTTTTTTTTATTCTACAGAGTCGTTCGGGCAAAATTATCCAGAGGTAACTCTCCTCAATACAAATAACAATAAATGTTATTATTAAATGCTAATGTAGACTACTAGAATAAACCAATATATGAATAGTTTTTTTGATGGAAAGTGTTTGCTCTGTGTGTTGTGTTGATGTGGTTGTGTATGTTGTGTGTTTGTGTGTGCGCAGGAGGCAGATGGAACTCTGGACTGCATCAGTATGGCTCTCACCTGCACGTTTAACCGCTGGGGGACGCTGCTCGCCGTCGGCTGCAATGATGGACGAATCGTCATCTGGGACTTTCTGACACGCGGCATCGCCAAAATCATCAGCGCTCACATACACCCCGTCTGCTCACTCAGGTGCGTACAGAAACATACACACACACGTGACATCATCGTGGTCACGTCATCACGTCTCCTTCTTTCTTTGTCCACCAGCTGGAGTCGAGACGGCCACAAGCTAGTGAGCGCCTCCACAGATAACATCGTGTCTCAGTGGGACGTCCTGACGGGAGATTGTGACCAAAGATTTCGTTTCCCCTCACCGATCCTCAAACTACAGTACCACCCCAGAGACATGTGAGTGTCAGTTGAGCTGTGATGTCGTTTGTGTACATGCGTGCGTGTGGTCGGTCGGTCAATTACAGGTGATGCTTTGCAGGGACAAGGTTCTGGTGTGTCCCATGAAGTCAGCGCCCGTCCTCCTCACACTGTCCGACTCCAAACACGTGGTGCTGCCCGTGGACGATGACTCTGATCTGAACGTGGTGGCAGCGTTCGACCGGCGAGGAGAGTACATCTACACAGGCAACGCCAAAGGAAAGGTCAGAGGTCAGAGCTGTGCTGCTCACTGTGTGGTTGACTTGAGAAACGGTCGAATGTGATGAAACGTTGGTCTGTCACAGATTCTGGTGCTCAACACAGACACGCAGGACCTGGTGGCGTCGTTTCGAGTGACGACTGGAACCAGCAACACCACGGCCATCAAATCCATCGAGTTCGCGCGGAAGGGCAGGTGAGAACCAAATCAGCACGCGCCACTCCCATCTTTCATCTAAGATCAGGAAGTAACTTAAGCGTATCACGACCTGCAGCTGTTTCCTGATCAACACGGCAGACAGAATCATTCGTGTGTACGACGGCCGGGAGATTCTCACCTGCGGGCGGGATGGAGAACCGGAGCCCATGCAGAAGCTGCAGGATCTGGTGAACAGGTGAAAGCACACCTGGATGATATCACCGTGCGTGTGTGTTTTTGATCTGAACTCTCACTGTGGCGTGTGTCTGTCTCAGGACGCCGTGGAAGCGCTGCTGTTTCTCAGGTGATGGCGAGTACATCGTGGCGGGGTCGGCGCGGCAGCATGCGCTCTACATCTGGGAGAAGAGCATCGGGAATCTGGTGAAGATCCTTCACGGCACGCGAGGAGAACTCCTGCTGGATGTCGCGGTGAGACCGAGCGCGAGCCCTTGAGATTGTTACGCTGTGGATGGATTCCGTGTTTATATTTTTTAAATGTTGTGTCCAGTGGCACCCGGTGCGCCCCATCATCGCCTCCATCTCCAGCGGTGTCGTGTCCATCTGGGCGCAGAATCAAGTGGTGAGTACATCTGCGTAACCGGACAAACCCCGCCGGCGTCTGGAGCTGTTGTTGATCACAGGGTTGTTTTGTAGGAGAACTGGAGCGCGTTTGCTCCGGACTTTAAAGAGCTGGATGAGAACGTGGAGTATGAAGAACGAGAATCAGAGTTCGACATCGAAGATGAAGACAAGAGTGAACCGGAGCAGACAGGTAACAACTCAACCAAACATGAAATCGCACACACATGTAGATCACACTGAAGGTGTGTGTGTGTGTGTCAGGTGGAGACGCTGCAGAAGATGAAGAGGTGGACGTCACCACAGTCGATCCGATCGCGGCTTTCTGCAGCAGGTAAGTGAAGATCTTGTGAGCGTCGCATTGATTAGCTCCGCCTACTTTGAAACCTTATCGGTCGGCGTGTGCGCGTGTGTGCTCTTGAGTCACAGCGACGAGGAGCTGGAGGACTATAAAGCTCTGCTGTACCTGCCCATCGCTCCTGAGGTGGAGGACCCGGAGGAGAACCCGTTCGGACCACCGCCAGACGCCACCGGGCAGAACGTCGCACCAGACGACGCATCCGTACACAGCGGCGCAGGAGAGAAAAAGCCCAGACAGCCATCCGCCGACGGAGGACCACCCAAAAAAAAGGTCCGGACCACCACCATAGAACTGCAGGGCGTCCCCAGCGACGGTGAGGATCTGGTTTGGTTCACATCCACACATGATCTCACTTGAAACTCACTGGTCTGTCTGTTTGCGTGTGTCAGAGGTGCACCCGCTGCTGGGCGTGAAGAGTGACAGCAAGTCCAAGAAGAAAGCAGCCGGCCGACCGAAGGGCTCCAAAGGTAAAGACTCTCCGTTCGGACCCAAATTCATCATGGACAGAGACAGGAGCAGGGCCGAGGGACCGCCAGCCGCAGGTAATGAATGACCTTTGACCCTGACCCTCAGCAGTGTGTGTGAAGCTCCTGCTGGTTCTGGTCCTGACTCAGTCTTCTGCAGCTGTGATTGGCTGTTGCTTGGTTACGTCTACTTCCTGCTTGCCATCATGTCCTACCTGTTCCGACCCCTGTGCTGCTTGTTTGTTTGTATTCGACAGGGTTTTATACACGAGCTCACCATACAATAGTATCCTGATATTTTTTGGAACAAAAACTGAAATTTTTGTCGTACAAGATATTATAGAATCGATCACATGAAACATTTATTTGAAGCATGTTTTATTGTGATATATCATCACACTCCTTGTTCGTTCACTATCAGTTGATAGTTTTTATTCGATGGATTTCATCACACTTCGTTCTCTTTTTTAGGAAATCTGGTGTCGTCGTCGTACAAGCAGCATGAGGTTCAGGGATTAGAGTGACTCTGACAGAACATCATCGCTCGCTCTATGAACTCTAAAGACTGTATTTGTGTGCGACATTATGACAGAAGGACGTCACGTCGCTGGACCATCAAACCCAGATGGATCACGCGCATCCAGAGCGTCACCGCGTGTGTATTGTGTAGAGTAGATCTGATGTCCTTCACTGATATTTTGTTCTTTTGTGAGATCTTTGGACTGGTCACGTTGTTGTTTTTTATACTTATTAAACCAGTTTTTTTTTGAGGTTGTGGTTTTGGCTTCTCTGAAAAGAAACAATAACATTGAGAGTTTGTCCATTTAGAGAGTTGTAGTGTCACAAGTGTCCAGCAGGTGGAGTCAGTGCTGTGTGAATCACACAGAGACACATTTCTCTTATTTGAGTCCATTTTGTGCTTTTCTACTGTTGGATTCCATTTTGTGTTTCTGCGTTTTATTCAGAAACGCATAAAATACTCAAATTAAAATAGCAGTCAAATGTGATGAAACATGCCCTATAATACAGAAGCATCATAGATGAGATCAGTTATTTCTCATGGACATCAATGAAGAGCAAATGGAAACCAAAGTGTCATGTGTGTCTCCTGAGAAAACGAATCACAGATGTGTCTGTCATGAGAGTTTGAGAAGAGATGTCAACGACGTGTCAAACTGAGCTCACATTTGTCTCGTCTGCAATCAAAAGTCAAAGATCTCAATATCAACTCAAATATTTCTCATCTGATTTTCTCAAATCAAGAAAATTTTACCACTACAATCTACATTCATTTACACCTCCAGACTCTTCATTGAGTGTCTTTTTATTTCTCCCTAGCGATTTCATTGGAGTTGATATTTTAAAGTCCCAGTGAAATTGTAAATGACGATTCTTATTTTTTCATGAAATAATGCAGCGTTTATTGTAAATAGTTGATCAATGTGAGTCATTTTCTTTTTTTAAATTGTGTGCCCTCACAATCTTCAGTTAAAATCTGAAAATAAACTCTCCATCTTAGATGACGTATGTAAGACAGCTTGGGCGGAGCATCCGTTAACTCCTCCCCTTCAACTGTCCATTTCAGATGCAATGGTTGTTTTTATACATCCAATCAAATCGCAGAGAAAGACGAAGATTTCTCATTCGAAATTCCAGTTCCCTCGGAAATACGTCAAAATACGGAAGTAAAAAACGAACGCAACTTCCGGTTAACGGGGTCTTCAACCGGAAGGATAACTTATCTTCTCAGGAACACCAAAATAAATGTCCATCTGAATTACTTTTGACATTGATTCACTTTTCTTGTCGTTGTCTTAAAGGGACAGTTCACCCAAAACAAAAAAGTTCTGTTTTTCAGTACAAATATCTAAACATTCTTAAATTCAGAAACAAAATGATATTTAAAGTCTTGTTTTCTGATACAAAATATGGGCAGTTGACCAATATACCATACACGTGTCCTATAGTGTGAAAGCAACATTTTAGAAAATAGTAAAAAAAATATTAATAATTCATTTATTGTTTACATTTGTTAAAAATATACAAATAACACAGAAAAATACCTTTTTGCTATCACACATAGGTTACATTTACTGTTTCTTTGTCAACTACCATACTCTTAAAACAAGAAAAACAAAAACTGAATTAATCAATTAAAATTACATCAAAGTGTATTATTCTTACCGCACTGAAAGATTAAATAAAAAAATTCTTAACCAGACTTTGAATCTAAATGTATTAATATTTTTAATATCATCTTTTTTGCTTCTGATGTTTATGTATCTTGATTTGAGAATATTTATATATTTGACAAAATATATAAATACATGTACTGAGACCTAAAGAAATGTTGTGAAGACAGCGTAAAGCTCTTCGCTTGCTGAATTCAGACACACGTTACATCAGATGTTGTAAATGAAATGAAGAACACGAGAAGACAGCAGCAGGAGTAGATAATTAAAGTCTCATCTTTATTACAACCAACATGTACATCATAATCCAAGAAAATCGTCTGGAAAAGTGGAATCCAGCAAAACGTGATGCTGTTCATCACCGCTGGAAGATGTTCCATCCGTCCACATCCATTATTCACAGCGTTTGACTCACGGTGAGAATGAGAGCGAGAGACAGAGAGTCACAGTTGTGAGGGAAAATTGTAAACACTCCAGTGCTCGTGCACCAAAAATAGTGCATGTGTGGGAGAAATATCCTGATGTTCTGCTCCAGAACAAACCTGCAAACACTGACACGTGTGATTCAGACCTCTTCTCCTCCTCTAAAAGAACTCTGAGACTCATCTGAGAAACACCAGCAGAAGGATTTCTGGTTCACAAAAACATTGATCTGTGGTTCTCGTGTAAATGTTTTTATAAACGACGTCCGTCATAAACCCGCTGGTTTGCACCAGAAATCTTCAATAAATGGGGTATATGCACGAGGGACGATGACGTACTTCCGCTAAAACCATCACTTCCGCTCTCATAGCACTGACGGGATGCGTAAAGCACGATGTGTTTAGTGAGAAAACTTTCAAATTTCGATCTGAGATTTACGCGGAAGTACGTCATCGACCCGTCTGCGTATACCCCGTTTGCACGGTGTGACAAAACAAACAGTTGTATCATCTGCATCGAGAGTTGATCACTACCAACGTTTCTTTTCGTGACATCAATCGTGAAGAGCACAAGAAAAATAGCTTGAAAAAGACTCTTGTTATAGTGCAAGAACCCGCACGCTTCACCACGCACGTTCCGCTGCCCAATCTCCGGCGTGACCCTGCACACCCGATCGCCCGAACTCAGCTAGCGGCAGACAGAGGGAATTTCAGATCTTGTGCAAAAGTTGCGAATCAAATGACGATCTTGCCGTTAGCACCACCGTAAGTAATCCATAATGTAAACAACTTTTCAAAGAAAACACCGGGCTTGCACCAAATGAAATTCACTTTGTCTGGTGTCGGCTTGTGATGTTGTATTGCTGTCTCTCTTTAGTAAAACACTGACAATGCAAAACAAGATACGTAACATGAACAACTGAATGAAAACATCCTATCTACAGTAAACCTCAAATTCAGGAGGTAGCTTTGTGTTTAGTGCGGCTGGTCCAACACACACAAACACGCGCCCGTCATCTGAGCGCTTTGCTATACAGTCGTGACGGTGAGCAATGACCTGGGCAGCTGCAGGGCGTCCTCGCTTGTGCCCAGACGCGTTCCGTGGGTCAGGAGTTCCTCCACCGTGGTCCAGTCATCAAGCAGCTTGCGATTCCTCAGTCGACTGAGTTTCCTCTGGCTCAGCTCCAATACGGTGTTGTAAGTTTCGGGGTTAGCTCCTCTCGTGACCTCGAGCCCCTGCAGCGCACCCTCTCCGCCCCTCGCATGCTGCTGGCGCTGTTTCTGCATCATGTGTTCCCGGCGTTCGGTGCGGCTCCAGTAACGGCCCATCCTCACCTCGCTCTCCTCGTCCGTGCTCATGCCGCTGCGCTCGTCTGCCAGCCGGGACGCTCTGTCCCGCAGCATCTGGTTTCGCAGCGCACGCATGCTGGCGCCAGGCATTTTCCGGGCGGGTGCGGGGCCCTCTAAAGTGCTGTAGAGGCCACCCCCCGTGCCCGAGCGATTAGCGGGTTTGGGCCAGGTGTCGTTGGCGTCCTGACTGGGCGTGTGACTCAGGGTGTGGAATCGGCCCTCCCGCTGTGGGACGCGCGGTACCCCAAAGCTGTGCTCCAGGTGAGGTTCAGTTGACACCCGAATCCGGTCGTGGAGCTCCGGAGGCAGAGCACAGCGGTGGTCGTCTACTGGAGAGATGATGAGAGAGGGTTGACTCACCGCGTGTGTGGCATGTGCCGGGTGCGCGACAGGGTGCGCCAGGTGACCTGTGTCCGGTTCTTCAGGTAAATCCATCGGTGGGTCGACTTGGTGGCCACAGTGATGCAGCGTAGCGCTGCAGTAGTTGGGTGACGCCGGGTGGCTCGCCCGTCTGCGATACTCCATCGGCACAGGACGATGATGCAACGTCCTGCTTCTTCTCAAAATCCCGGCAGAGTTCGGGTGCACCAGAGGCCTCCGCTGACCGGACGGGGTGCTGCATGTGGAGTGCCCGGCAGGATTGAACAACGAGCCGCTGCTGGAGCTGTGCAGGTTCAGACACGGACGCTCCACCTCGCAGTACTGCACGGACGACAAGCGGGACAGACCGGGTTCCGTGTACACGTCTTGAGGCTGGACCGTCAGAGCCTCCGGGATGGCCTCCAGCTCGCGGTGCTTGATCTGACTGTCCCGCCGCTCGCGGGAGCACGCCTCACCCTGGTGATGCATGCGCGCGTTGTAGTGGCGCATGCGTTTCTCCAGCAGCCGCTGGAAGCGCAGGAACTCGCCGGTGCTGACGCTGTAGAATCCCGAGTCGCTCAGTTCGGACGAGATGAAGGACTCTGACGA
>NC_079551.1:285000-332500 GCF_015846415.1 Triplophysa dalaica | reverse complement strand
CCCGTCCACGGCCCTGACTGTCGACAGCCCATCACCACGGCAACAGATGAGCAGAATCGTGCGCAGGTGCTGATGTGAATTCACGCTGCTGGCGGGCTGATGAGGATGAAGACGATGATGATGAAGAAGAAGAAGCGATGCAGCCGTCGCTGGCACACATGAGCACACGCATGAGCACACCCGCACACATGCATGCAGCGCTGCAGTCACAGTCAGACAGACGGATCACACGATGCTGCCGTCTCTCCTCCCTCTGAACACTCGCTCTACACCACTGCCGCTCCAGAGCTCAAGCCCCGCCCACCGCTGCACAGCAACCCTGCTGGAACACAAGCCCCGCCCCTCTCACACACACACATACACGCTGTGATTGGACAGACTGGGGTGTGAGGGTGAGAGCTGGGGGTTTGGATGGCTCGTCTACAGCTCTCTCTCTCTCTCTCTCTCTCTCTCTCTCTGAGAACATAAATATGAGTTTGATCAACGATTGCAGAATTTCAGTCATTACTATCAATCATATACATTGATAATTAACCTTCACATCATGTGACCTTTTCATTTGAGTTGGATCTCTGCGAGGTCTCCTGAGCTCTCCAGGTCGTGTTTGTTCGGTTGGGTTTTTTGGGGACGGAGCTGCCCTGATAACCTCACTGGTGGGAGTTTGGAGATGTAACCGGACCTGACAGCCGTCAGAGGAACACGCTGGCGCTGCAGCAGAACATGCGAGATCTCTCCTGCGGGCGGCACACGCACACACGCACGCACGCAGCCAAGTGCAAATCTGTGTCGAGCCTTCAGACCATCCGATAAAGCGGAAGATCTTCATGAATAAATGACATCAGAGCCGAGCGGAGGATGGAGATTCAACACAAAAGATCATCTCACGGAGCTCCCAGCAGTCTCTGAGAACCAGAAGAATTCAGAAGTTTGTTCTCACTGTTCTCTACCAGAAACAAATGAGATATTAAAGAGATCCAATGGTTGTTGTGGTATTGTGAGTGTGTGTGTCTGTGTGTGGTGGAGCAGGACACACACACACTCCTGCTGGAGGGGCATGTCAGCTCAGATCAGAGAGACATCAGTTGCACTCCGGGCGGTGTGTGTGTGTGTGTGTGTGCATGTGTGTGTGTGTGTGTGTGGCAGTTTGCAGGAGGACACACATCCTATGGGATTACCCACAATGCCCGGGCTCACCTCCGGATGGCGACGTCCCGCTTCAGTCTCAAAGCACTCACAGGAGCAGCAGGGGTCAGCGGACCCTGAAACCAAAAACACAGAGACCAGCATCACACGTCAATCAACGAGTCTCAGAACACACGTGTGTTGCCATGGTGAACCACATGAACACACACACACACACACTGAAGCAAATATAGACAAACTACTGCATTATATTACAATACTGTATACCTATATATATACTTTTTTTGTGATATGTGATATTGTGAGATCAGTTGTGATTAATAAACTGTGCGTAAAATATTGTGTATAAAATATTTGCGTTTTTAATGTGTATTCATTTTTTATTGGTTAAATAAATCCAATTTCCTAGTAGTTTACAGTTGTGTGTATCGATCATACTATAACAGATAAATGATTGAATTAATAACTGTGGAGGAGTGAAATGTGAATGTGCAGCAGACGATCACCGTGACGGATCACAGAAATAAAGCTGCAGAGGATGGGAAGCGTCGCCATGGCAACAGATACAGGCGCCGAGATGCCCTGAGAGTCACGTGCCTTCAGAGATACATAAAGTGTTGTGTGTAAGTGTGAACGGCAATAAAAATAAATCCTATATTTGTTCATTACCTCATTTGAACATCTGTTGAGTGCGATTCATTTCACCGCCAGATGGCGCTGCAATACTTCCGTTCTGTACTGACTGAATGTGCGATTTATAGCCCAACTCAACAATAAAATACACACGAATAAACACCCGTGTGTGTGTATGTATGTCTTACACTTGCGTTATATTGTGATACAATGAACGTGTGTTCACGTTTGTTACCCTCGTTTTATTCGACTCTTTGAGTAGGTCGTGTGACTCAACTCAACACAATCCCACGATTTAGAGTCGAAATAGCAAAACTAAAAACCCTTCATACAGCATCTATAAATAAACGGAGAAACTTTACGGTTAACGCGTCTTCGCGTCTCACGCCTTTGTTTTCCCCCTCAGACCGTCACGCAGTCGTGAGCTGCGTTTGACGTCAATCTCCAAATATGGAAACGGACGGAACCCGAGCGTCACCACAACACGCCGGTGTTTTCCACCTTGACAACCAATCAGGCCGCGAGCGAGGGCCTGAGAACACCCTCCCCCTCATTTCATTGGACGATTGGCGCGTCGCTCAGGCCGACGCGCACGACGTCAACAGCTTTGTCTGTATAAAGGGTGGATCCTTTCGCCTCACGAGTTCACTTCATTTCAGAAACGCATCGCCGTCGGACGGAGAAAGTAGAGCGGACGGTGATGTTTCTTGTTTCGTCGTCAACAGTCTCGTCGCATTGATTTAGCCAGCGTTCACCGTGGACGGCAGCCGCTCTTCACTTTTCTTCTCTTTCACTCTGTTCGACGGATTAAAATGACTCACGGAACCGGTACCGGAGGGGAAATGATCGGCGAGGTTTCGGCCGCTGCGAGTTTCGTGTGCAGACTACTGCGCAGCCGCGGACACCTGAGTGACGTACAGCTGCATGTTTTCAGAGACGGTCTCGCGCAGGCGCTGGGAGGTAATGCGCTCTTTGTTACTTTTATCCTTAATTTTATAAAGTTTTCAGACAAAATGGTGTCACAAAGTACTGTGGTGTGACTTTATTGTTTTAGACGCACGAGGTTAATACTTTGGGACCGTAGTTACCCTAACGACCCGCATACGTAAAATTGAGTATTTACTGACGTAAGGTGTGCAGTAAAGTGTTGTATACTGTAGTAAAGTATAGTACAACTGTTTGTTATAATTTTAGTATTCTGTAGCATTAGCTCTGGTGAATTGCTAACCTTTAGTAAATACCGCACTACTATACTTCAATACTTTATATAGTAAGATTCAAACACCCATTAGTATCTTGAATTGTATACTTCAGTATTTTTGCATGTGGCAAAATAAACCATAGTTTTACCACAGCAACATGTTGAATGTGAAATACTATGAAGTGTTTAATGTTTAACGTGAATTCAACGAAAAGTTATTTAACAGATATGCTTTTCTTCTTGCAGAACACTACGAGCATCACTGGTTCCCCGACAGGCCACAGAAGGGTTCCGGTTACCGCTGCATTCGCATCAACCACGAAATGGACCCTCTGATTGGCCGCGCGGCCGGCCACATCGGACTGACGGCTGCACAGCTCTTTGCTCTTCTGCCGCGGGAGCTCACGCTCTGGGTGGACCCTTACGAAGTCTCGTACCGCATCGGCGAGGACGGTTCCATCTGTGTACTGTACGAGACCGAGCCGCCCGTCGCAAGCCCCGCCCCCAGCCACAGAGGACCCTCCGCTTACGACCAAGCCACGAACTGCAAAAACAGCTTCATGGGTGGCCGCAGGAGTCCACCCAAAAACTACCTGATGACTGTGTCCAGCTGAGTGCCGCTGGTGTTGCTGATCGGCCCGCTGCTGCTTCGACGGTGAACTTCTCACGTGACTTCATTTCTTGACATTTCAGAGCTGACTCCGAACCGTTTTTATTTAAGAAGTCTAAGCACTGGTTGTTATGTGTCTGGACTCTGATTCTACACCTCCGAGCACTGTTCTGTGTGACCGTTTTACCCTGAAACAGGTTTTCTGGTGCTAGCACACGGTTTCAGTGCGTAAATACCTCTCACAAGAATGTAAAGCAATTAAAGCTGGAAATACACTTGACACAAGTACAACGACAATTGTGTGTGACTGTTTCTGTAAATGCATTATAGATCTTATTTTTACATTTTGTACATTGGAGCACCATAATCCGTTCTGCCTTAAGCACCCACGCCCGTCTCTTTGTCTTATTGTGCAATATTCAGGCGTTACGCCTCCTGTGATGTCATGAAATGAGTCGTCTGTGGAAAGCTTTACTGCCGGTGTCTCTGTGAGGATGAGTTGTTTTCTCCCAGAATGCTTTGCTTGTGGTCTGCTGGCTGGTTAGTATCAGTGCCAGTAAAGTCTGTTGCACATCACACACGGGCTGCTGAGCAGCTTGTTCTAGACGGAGAGTTAATGTAGTTTGTAAGCTATTTGAAGCTTTTATTGTACATTTTTGTTTTTTAAGAAATGAATTTTCGTGCAGATGAATAGCTGTACAGTCAGTTTTTATTATAATAAACATTTTATGAATGAAATGTCTCTTGTTTGAACACTTTCATGGTCTACTCAAACCTGTTTCTTTCTTCCATAGACCACAAAATGTATTTTCAAGAATGTTAATAAAACTACACTTCACATTTCTTGAAATATCTCCCATTGTGTTGCACAGAAGAAGCACTCACGCACAGGTTAGAGAGTGAATAGATGTCAGAATGTGTGTTACCTTTTGTCTCAAGATTGTGTTTTCAGACCGACTGACGCTGGTAATGTTCATGAGAGTTTAGGAGGGAGGTGTTGTGATGGCGTTCTTCAGTGTTTTTGTTCTGAGGACTGTGGGGGAAGCTTTCACGCTCCTGACGTCATAAAACACAATCACTCATCCTGTTTCAAGTGTTTCATTCAGGACGTGTGTGTGTGTGGAGGGGGGACTTAAGCAGATGGCTTTAACAAGAGACTACACACATATGGAGTCTCACAGTATTGTCACACACACACACATCTGAATGGATCTGTGATGTGATCATCTGATCTCAAATCTGTTCAGGAGATCATTTCTCCTCGAGTCCTCGCAGGTTTTGATACGATCTGTGTGGGAACAGAAGATTGACCCCTGACCCCCAGCTGCCGGGGTTACTCGCCCTTACGCTCAGATCTGAGATGTGATTGGTCGACGAGCGGGCAGATCTGAGATTAGTTCTCATGTTCGCTCAACAAGTGTGATCCCTGTTGATTCTGATGACATTCAACAGAGAGAGAGAGAGAGAGGGGGTGAGCGGGCGGGCGGGTGTTAATGCGGGCGTGTTTCTGGGCCATTTGGTTAGTCGCCAAATCCCTGAAACACACACACACACCCATTGAGAGAGGAAGTGTGTGACAGACGGCTGGAGGAGGGGGTTTCACGCTCGCTTGTTTTCCATTACAAAAAACTGTTCAAGTGTTCTAGTTGTGTTCTTTGTCCAAACTTAAAATAAGACATATTTTAATTGTTTTTAAGTGGATGTAGTGTACTTTCAAGTGCGCTGTATAAACTCAAAAGAATAAGTATTTAAGAAGTAAACTTACAAGTATACTAGTACATACTAAGTTCTTAAGTGTAGACGGTTTCAGTGACAACAATGTAAACATATGCTATGCGGCCCAAACATATCTTCAGTCCCTCCCCCAAATAATCAATAACTGTTGAGTGGTTTAAATTTCATACAATTAATACACAATACAAATTTAAGATAATAGACTATTCAGTAAGTTTTAATGTACAGTTGTTACACAACTACTTGACATAAATGTGAATCTGAAATATTTGATTACTTCATTTTTACCGAATGCAGACCTTCTGTGAGGAAAAGCTGTTTACTTTTAGTTTAGTTTTAAGATAAGGAACAGGCAGTTTGGTTTCACCATTTGTAAATATAATGTCAAATATGTTATTAAATACATATTTATATTTAACTTGTAAAAAAAAACTGTCAATGATTGGCTGCATCCAGGTTATTAGTTCTATTAGTGTTATTAGTTTTGAGAGGTTGTTATCTGGGAATAACCAATCTGCAAATGTCGCGACTGGCCAATCAGAATCAAGCATCTCAACCAGCCGTGTGATATTATAAATTAAATATCAAATAAATCGTTATATCATAACCAGACACAGACAGGAAGTTCACTTTGGGCCATGCGCGTGCTTCTGATGAAACCGTCAAGTTAAGAAGGATCTCCTTAAATATACTGATAAAGTTTAACATAGATGTTTTAAAACGTCTCGCTCTCAAAGTCTCGATTGTTCCGACGTCTGAGAGAAACAACCACGATAGTTTGATTTGATTCTTTATAAATGCGATTAATTGAATCTTAAAGTGTTGTGTTGTGTTTTATGACGCACAGAGGAGTGAATGTGTGAGAGTTTGTGTGTTGTGTTGAGCAGCTGAAGTCTGAACAGAGTTTCATTGTCCTTAAGTTCCCGCAAAACTAAAGCAGCAGCTGTCGCTCGACACACATAGACAGACACACAAACAGACACACACACACACACACGGCCCACATCCTCTCTCAATACACACACCTACCAAAACAAACCCCCACAAATACCACAAACCAAACAATCTCTCAGCTGGGGGTCACCACGGCAGGGCAGGACACACTAACCCCTAACACACACACACACACACACACACACAGTCTTAACTCTCCTCACATGTGCAATAACAGACACAACTGTGTTGTGTGTGTGTGGGTGTGTAACCAGACTCCAGCAGTACTCCACCCTATCAGCACTGATAACATGAGTGTATATTATCTGCCTCTAGGTGTGGCCTGCGCACACACAAACACACACAAGTTTATACATTAAGACACAATGTTGACTTCTGTTGTGTTTATATACACTAAACCTCTAGAACATGACACACAAATCTAATCATGAATCAGCATCTGAACATACTGTTCATAAACTAAACACTCTCTCTATCTCACACACACACACACACACACACTCTCTCTCTCTCTCACACACACACACACACACACTCTCTCTCTCTCTCTCTCTCACACACACACACACTCTCTCTCTCTCTCACACACACACACACACACACACTCTCTCTCTCTCTCACACACACACACACACACACACACTCTCTCTCTCACACACACACACACACACACACTCTCTCTCTCGCTCTCTCTCTTTCTCTCTCTCTCTCTCTATCTCACACACACACACACACACACACACACACTCTCTCTCTCTCTCTCTCTCTCTCTCTCTCTCTCACACACACACACACACTCTCTCTCTCTCTACTTTATATGCATGACTGCATGTTCTTAAAATATAGCCAAAGCATAGAACATATAACAAAAGACTTACAATAAGACAATAAGTACACACATTAGAGTAAAGTTAAAATAATGAGCTCAGTAAGAGATAAATATAGAATGAAATATAAAAGTACACACACACACACACACACTGAGGAAACCCCAACGCCGCTATTTTCCTTCTCGCTCGTCATTCACTGACGTCACGGCAGTTCAGCCAATCAGAGACTGTTGTTGGGGTAGAAGTGACAGAACACAATTGTGTGTGTTTGTGTTGAAATATAAGGAGGACTCACTGTCCGCTTCTACATTTAAACACACGTCACAGCAATATTTAGAGAAACGTTCACGCAAATGTTTAACACTGAATCAAATCAGACTTCAAGATCAATTTGAACAGAATTAACTCAAGAAAAAATTAAAACACAACACGCGCGTTTAGTTTAGAAGAAAATTTCTTCGGTCAGAGAGGAAACTCCATTTTGTTTTTTATAACGCAAATAAAGTTTTATATTTGTCATGTTGTTTGTCGTGTACGATATGTCCTCATTTATATGTTTGTGTGATTCTTTACTGTGGTTTTGTTACGGTAAACACTGTAACGTTTCCACTGACTTCAGATCAGTATCGATCAGCGTTGAACAAGAGCTCCGTCTGCAGATGAACTCTGACCCCTGCAGGCCACACGGCAGAACTGCAGATGAACCCTGACCCCTGCAGGCCACACGGCAGAACTGCAGCTGAACTCTGACCCCTGCAGGTCACACGGCAGAACTGCAGCTGAACTCTGACCCCTGCAGGTCTGAGTTGACATTAGTTTGATGATCAGACACATTTATTTGTCTTTTATGGATGATGATGATTAGACGCAGACAAACACATTTATAAACAAATATATTTTATTATGAACACTACAAACTACAAACATTGTGATGTGGTCACTGATCTGAGGTCAGTCCGCTCTGCTGGATCGCTGCTGTTGCCATGGTGATCGCCTCCTCTAACGTCTGCTGATCTTCTAACTGCACACACACACACACACACACACACACACACACACACACACTGTTAAACCAGTTGACACACACACATGTTGAGTGAGTGAGTGAGGGAGTGAGTGAGTGAGTGAGCGAGTGAGCGAGTGAGCGAGTGAGTGAGGGACCTGTACTGCGATCTGCGTGCCGTTCTCTGCGTCCAACAGCGCCACCTGCTGATACGCCTTCACCTCCGTCATGATGCCGTCTGATGTTACTATGGCAACCTGCGGGAGGAACGCAGCGTGAGTGACCCTAGCGCTTACAACCGCGCGACACCAGCCGTCCCATAATACCCACCGGCTGCAGCTCGTTGCCATCCGTAACCATGGTGACATGCGGATGTCCAGCGCTGGTTGTTCTGTCCTGCGTTACCATGGCTACGGCTGTGCCGAGTACCTGCGGGGAACACACACACACTTAAAGCTTGAGAGAACTGAGAGACGGACACACACCTGTGAGGTGGGGATGCAGCCTGTTTCCATGGTAACCTTAACATGGGTTTCCTGCTCAGCAGCGGCCTGCGGCGAGCTGTCGAACACGTCTGCGTCTACACACACACACACAGATGATGAGTGAGATGCTTATGGTATTATTATTATGGTCTGGCTGTGAGATAGGCGTCTCACCGTCACCGGCCGTGTTGAAGTCTCCGTGTGTTGTGCGTCTGTGCATGGCCAGTGTAGACGTCTGTCTGTATGTCTTCCCGCAGTGACTGCACGTGTACGGCTTACAGTGTGTGTGCACCACGTGATGTTTATAAAGACTGGAGTACTCCGTAAAACTCTTCCCACAGCCCGGGACTGTACACACATACGGCTTCTCTCCTGACGCACAACACACACAACACCATCATGACATGAGGAGACACAAAACTAAAACAGTTACACTCTGTGTGTGTTTGTGTGTGATAGTTATGAGTGTGTGTGTGTGTGTATATGTGTTTTAATTGTGGGCATTATATTTATGATTTTGTGTGTGTTAATTGTGCTTGCTTGTTTGAGTGTGTGTCTGTAAATATATATACGTGTGTGTGTGTGTTATTTATGCTTGCTTGTTTGAGTGTGTGACTGTTAATATATATACGTGTGTGTGTGTGTTATTTATGCCTGCTTGTTTGTGTGTGTATTATATGTGTGTGTTAGATGCATGATTTTGTGTGTGCGTGTCTGTTTTTTATGCTTGCTTGTATGTGTGTGTTATTTATGCTTGCTTGTATGTGTGTGTTACATTTATGAGTGTGTGTGTGTTATTTATGCTTTTATGTGTGTATATTACATGTGTGTGTTAGCTATATGATTGTGTGAATGTGTTTGTTATATGTGTGTGTGTTAGATATATGATTGTGTGTATGTGTTTGTTATATGTGTGTGTTAGCTATATGATTGTGTGTGTTATATGTGTGTGTTAGCTATATGATTGTGTGTGTGTGTTAGCTTTATGATTGTGTGAATGTGTGTGTTAGCTATATGATTGTGTGAATGTGTGTGTTAGCTATATGATTGTGTGTATGTGTGTGTTAGCTATATGATTGTGTGTGTGTGTTAGCTATATGATTGTGTGTATGTGTGTGTTATATGTGTGTGTTAGCTATATGATTGTGTGTATGTGTGTGTTAGCTATATGATTGTGTGAATGTGTGTGTTAGCTATATGATTGTGTGAATGTGTGTGTTAGCTATATGATTGTGTGTATGTGTGTGTTATATGTGTGTGTTAGCTATATGATTGTGTGTATGTGTGTGTTAGCTATATGATTGTGTGAATGTGTGTGTTAGCTATATGATTGTGTGAATGTGTGTTATATGTGCGTGTTAGCTATATGATTGTGTGTATGTGTGTGTTATATGTGTGTGTTAGCTATATGATTGTGTGTATGTGTGTGTTATATGTGTGTGTTAGCTATATGATTGTGTGAATGTGTCAGTTAGCTATATGATTGTGTATATGTGTGTGTATGTGTGTGTTAGCTATATGATTGTGTGAATGTGTCTGTTAGCTATATGATTGTGTGAATGTGTCTATTAGCTATATGATTGTGTATATGTGTGTGTATGTGTGTGATAGCTATATGATTGTGTGTATGTGTGTGTTAGCTATATGATTGTGTGAATGTGTGTGTTAGCTATATGATTGTGTGAATGTGTGTGTTAGCTATATGATTGTGTGTATGTGTGTGTTAGCTATATGATTGTGTGTATGTGTGTGTTAGCTATATGATTGTGTGAATGTGTGTGTTATATGTGCGTGTTAGCTATATGATTGTGTGTATGTGTGTGTTATATGTGTGTGTTAGCTATATGATTGTGTGTATGTGTGTGTTATATGTGTGTGTTAGCTATATGATTGTGTGAATGTGTCTGTTAGCTATATGATTGTGTATATGTGTGTGTATGTGTGTGATAGCTATATGATTGTGTGTATGTGTGTGTTAGCTATATGATTGTGTGTATGTGTGTGTTAGCTATATGATTGTGTGTGTGTGTGTGTTAGATATATGATTGTGTGTATGTGTGTGTTAGCTATATGATTGTGTGTGTGTGTTAGCTATATGATTGTGTGTATGTGTGTGTTATATGTGTGTGTTAGCTATATGATTGTGTGTATGTGTGTGTTAGCTATATGATTGTGTGTATGTGTGTGTTAGCTATATGATTGTGTATATGTGTGTGAATGTGTGTGTTAGCTATATGATTGTGTGAATGTGTCTGTTAGCTATATGATTGTGTATATGTGTGTGTATGTGTGTGTTAGCTATATGATTGTGTGAATGTGTCTGTTAGCTATATGATTGTGTATATGTGTGTGTATGTGTGTGTTAGCTATATGATTGTGTGAATGTGTCTGTTAGCTATATGATTGTGTGAATGTGTCTGTTAGCTATATGATTGTGTATGTGTGTGTGTATGTGTGTGATAGCTATATGATTGTGTGTATGTGTGTGTTAGCTATATGATTGTGTGAATGTGTGTGTTAGCTATATGATTGTGTGAATGTGTGTGTTAGCTATATGATTGTGTGTATGTGTGTGTTAGCTATATGATTGTGTGTATGTGTGTGTTAGCTATATGATTGTGTGAATGTGTGTGTTATATGTGCGTGTTAGCTATATGATTGTGTGTATGTGTGTGTTATATGTGTGTGTTAGCTATATGATTGTGTGAATGTGTCTGTTAGCTATATGATTGTGTGAATGTGTCTGTTAGCTATATGATTGTGTGTATGTGTGTGATAGCTATATGATTGTGTGTATGTGTGTGTTAGCTATATGATTGTGTGTATGTGTGTGTTAGCTATATGATTGTGTGTGTGTGTGTGTGTTAGATATATGATTGTGTGTATGTGTGTGTTATATGTGTGTGTTAGCTATATGATTGTGTGAATGTGTCTGTTAGCTATATAATTGTGTATATGTGTGTGTATGTGTGTGTTAGCTATATGATTGTGTGTATGTGTGTGTTATATGTGTGTGTTAGCTATATGATTGTGTGAATGTGTCTGTTAGCTATATGATTGTGTGTATGTGTGTGATAGCTATATGATTGTGTGTATGTGTGTGTTAGCTATATGATTGTGTGTATGTGTGTGTTAGCTATATGATTGTGTGTGTGTGTGTGTGTTAGATATATGATTGTGTGTATGTGTGTGTTATATGTGTGTGTTAGCTATATGATTGTGTGAATGTGTCTGTTAGCTATATGATTGTGTGAATGTGTCTGTTAGCTATATGATTGTGTATATGTGTGTGTATGTGTGTGTTAGCTATATGATTGTGTGTATGTGTGTGTTAGCTATATGATTGTGTGTGTGTGTCTGTTAGCTATATGATTGTGTATATGTGTGTGTATGTGTGTGTTAGCTATATGATTGTGTGAATGTGTCTGTTAGCTATATGATTGTGTATATGTGTGTGTATGTGTGTGTTAGCTATATGATTGTGTGAATGTGTCTGTTAGCTATATGATTGTGTATATGTGTGTGTATGTGTGTGTTAGCTATATGATTGTGTGAATGTGTCTGTTAGCTATATGATTGTGTATATGTGTGTGTATGTGTGTGTTAGCTATATGATTGTGTGAATGTGTCTGTTAGCTATATGATTGTGTATATGTGTGTGTATGTGTGTGTTAGCTATATGATTGTGTGAATGTGTCTGTTAGCTATATGATTGTGTATATGTGTGTGTATGTGTGTGTTAGCTATATGATTGTGTGAATGTGTCTGTTAGCTATATGATTGTGTATATGTGTGTGTATGTGTGTGTTAGCTATATGATTGTGTGAATGTGTCTGTTAGCTATATGATTGTGTGAATGTGTCTGCTAGCTATATGATTGTGTATATGTGTGTGTATGTGTGTGTTAGCTATATGATTGTGTGTATGTGTGTGTTAGCTATATGATTGTGTGTGTGTGTCTGTTAGCTATATGATTGTGTATATGTGTGTGTATGTGTGTGTTAGCTATATGATTGTGTGAATGTGTCTGTTAGCTATATGATTGTGTATATTCAGCTGATTGTGTGTGCACATGTGTGTTACCTGTGTGTATCCTCATGTGGTTCTTGTAGTTGGTGGCGCTGGCGAAGGCTCGTCCACAGGTGGTCTCAGGACACATGTAGGGTCTCTCGCCCGTGTGTGTGCGCGTGTGAACTTTACGAATGTTTGATGTTGTGAAGGATCGACCGCAGCCCTCAAACGGACACTTGAAGGGTTTCTCACCTGACACACAACACAACACAACAGTCAGTCGTCCCGTCAGTGTGTCAGTGTGTACACGTGTGTGTGTGTGTGTGTACCTGTGTGTGTGCGCAGGTGTTTCTGTAGGTCTCCAGAGGTCTTGAAGGCTTTGTAACACATGTCTTCAGGACACTTGTAGGGTTTTTCTCCGGTGTGCGTCCTTGCGTGACTCTTCAGACCGTAACCTGTGGCGAAGGCTTTACTGCAGGAGGGAACCTCACACCTGTACGGCCGGTCACCTGTGTGAGAGCGCTCGTGCACCTGCAGTCAACACACAACAGCTTCAGTCCTGCGCAGAGCGACAGCAGCGCGGCATTGTGGGATGTGTGTGTACCTTCAGATGATGTGCTGTTGTGTAGTGACGATCACAGTCTGTGTGAGCGCAGCGGAAACTTTTCTCAGCGACCTGATGAACTTTACTGGAGCTCCACACCATCAGCTGAACACACACACACATATAATAAACACACGCATATAACGAACACACAGAAACAAACACATATGCACACACACACATGTAATAAACACACACACACACACATATAATAAACACACGCATATACCAAACACACAGAAACAAACACATATGCACACACACACATGTAATAAACACACATACACACATATAACAAACACACAGACATACATGTAATAAACACACAAACACACATATAACACACACACACACGTAAAAAACACACATAAACACACACATGTAATAAACACACATATAACACACACACACGCAAAAACAAGCATGCACACACATAAAATATATACACACGCAAACACATTCGCACACACACACACACACATGCACACATATAAAAAACACACACACGCACACACACACACATATAACACACACACGCAAAAACACACAAACGCAAATACACACACGCAAACACACACTTGAATAACACACTGTCACATCACCTGTGTGTGTTATGAATGCTGGTGTGTGTGTCCGTCAGTACCTGTATGGCTGTCTGCTCTGTTGTGTCTCTGTCCTCTGCGTTGTCCTCAATCTCGACCTCTGACCTCATCATCTGTGTGTGACATCATCACATCAAACATCAGTTACACACGTCACAGTGTCGGCGTGTATGACATCATACCGTATCGCTGTAGTTCTCCAGAGAGGACGGATGATGGATGTAAGCGGTGCTGCCGTCCTCCAGCTGAACGGCCTCCACTGCGCTGGGGTCATAACCTTCTGTCACACGCAGAGGTCAGAGGTCAAACACATGTAACACACACACACACACAGTGAGAGTCGTGACTGTGCGTGTAGACAGCGAGTGCGACACCTTTAGGTGCGTGATGAATGAACGCAGTCGATCCGTCCTCCAACTGCACCGCCTGACCGTCCTCGAACGCCAGCGACTCTACACACACACACACACACACACAGATCAGTGTTAAACACACTCTGTGACCTGACGGGAGGTCAGAGGTCACACGCACCTTTCTCTTGAAGTGTGATATGTTGTATGAACGCTGTGGATCCATCCTCCAGTTCAACAGTGTTTCCCTCCAGGACACTCCCATCTGACACACAACAGCCAATCACAACACTTCAACACTGATGTAATGTTGTGAGGTTCAGATGTTGTGTAGGAGTGTAAATCTCACCGATGACGTTCTGCTGGAGGAACGCCGTCGACCCGTCAGACAGAGTCACGGCCTGCATACCCAAACCCTCCATAACACTGAAACAAACATTGTGTGTGTTTGTGTGTGATATATTACATACAAGAATTAAACTTCTGTTGTGGGTCACAGACACAAGTCACGTGTGTTTATGTTTCATCTGCACTCATAAATTACACAAAAGTCCTGTGGTGTTATTTGAAAATATACCATAACAACAGCAGGGTGTTGATTAATAAAACAAGTAAACATTATGGGATATTATTATGATCGTACACTACATCTCAATACTATAATACAAGCACAGTAGTTAAGTGAGGAAGTGTAAAACACGGACACGCGCAGCGCCGCAGGCCTCGTGTCACACACACACTCGTTTAAACAAACACTTATACACAAACATATAAACACACACGCGCGCATCATTATAAAATGAAATGACACGCGTGTGTGTTTGTGTTTGTCCTCCACTATCCCATCATTCACTCGTGCAGCAGCAGCGCAGTCTGGGATACTCACCGCCACCAACAGCCCGACGCGCGCGCACGCAGCAGATCTGCGCAGACGACTGCTTAGACTGCAGAGACTGACTCGGCCTGTAGGCGTCGCTTCGCGGCTCAATGTGAGTCTCTGTACAATTCATTAGAGATTAATAAAAGCACCGTAATTATACAACATAAACAAAGAAATGCCATACTCATCTTGATTTTTATTTTAAAACCATTTAAATATAGAAAGACAGAATGAAAAAAAGTTTTGTATATTTTGTATTATTATTGAATTGGTCTATTGTTATTCAACTGTCTTTGTACTAATACTGAACGATTATCACCATGTCATGTTTTGTGTTGTTTTTGTATGTTTCATGTTTGTTTTATTTTATTACCATTTTATTCATTTCTATGAAACATTTAGATCAACAAATTATCATTCAAATTATAATTAACCTAGTAACTGCAAAACGTGAATCCTCGGAGTTTAATGATCTCTCTTTACTAGAAACTATAAATAAACTAGTTAATGAACAACTTCAATCAAATGAACGAGTAAAACATTGATAGTTAGGCTGTAGTCTGTTTATAACCGTAGCAGTTTATGTCTAATAAATATAAGAACAAATACAAATAATAAATATTTATTTGAATATTTAATTCGGAATGAAATAACAAATGTGTGAGCCACTGCGCGCCCCCTGCTGTCCGCATCAGACTTCACATCAAATAAAGAGCCGCAGTTCCGGCGTGCATTCGCGCCCCGTGACCCGGAAGCACCAGTGAGCAGCACTTCTCACTAACATTACACTATAAAACTTAAAATTTGGCGTATAATTTAACGTCGTTTTGTTTAATTGACTATTTAAAAATATTCTAATTATTCTATTATTATTAAAAAATATTTGACAACTTAATTTCATAAGAATTAGATTGAAGTCGGTGTCCCTCGTGTTGTTCTTCCACAGCATTTAAAAATGATAAAATGAAAAATCCTATCCAAGGCCATTCACGGATTTTACCACAGTTTTCAAAAATATTTTAATTAAATAAAATTTAGTTAAATATTACATTACGATTATATTTCTAAATAAAAAATTATTAAAGGCTCAGTTTTAAACAAAACACAAACATTTTATGTTCCGTCAACTTTTAGTTTACTGTGTAAATGCTGTAGTAAAACATAAATCTCTGAATCAGATTAGTAATCACATAAACATCTTTTTCTTATTATTTACACAGAGAATAAACATCATTTATTTAAAGTGTCACTGACAGACCATCAGCACAGTCCGATCGCCAGACGCTGCTTGATGTCATCACATTCAACAGTCTCTGATTGGTGGAGAGGGAAAACGGCACCTAACGGCAGGTGTGACACACAACATGATTTCCATCAGGATGTGACATCATCAGCTGATGAAAAACATTTAAAGTGCTTTGATTGGCTGATTTGCAGGAGCGTCAAAGAATAGGAATTATTTGCAAATTAAATGTCAATTTTATCTTTGGCGTCACAATGATTCTAATTTGGGGGAGGAATAGAATGTGGAAACTTAGCCCTCATGCAAAATATCAGTCTTGTCGTTTCCTTTCATGGTGAATATTGTTAAAATGACAGTTTTGGTGAGCTCCACACACACAACCTGAACTGAAAACTAATATCCCGTCTACATCCTCATGTCTGAGCGTGTAAATCAAAAAAGAAAGACGAATCTAAACAAGCAATGTGCCGAAATCTTTCTCTCAGCGGACCTGAGAGGAGCAGCGTCTCACTGTAAAAACACTCCGTCTTGAGTTCTCAGTCTCCAGATCGCCATCAGGAAGTGACATCATGAGACTCGCACAGAATGAAGCTCATTGGCACGCAGCAGTTCATGTGAGCTCTGCAAGTGAGCTCTCAGAGCACCGGACCGTCACACACGACCTCCTGACCTCCGCTCGGGAACAGCTCCAGAATCCAGTAGTGCGGATCAGCGTAGACTAGACACACGGGACGAGTTTGAATGAATCACGCGACGACATTACATCGGCTAATCAGAATTGAGTGCTCAGTGTGTGTGTGTTCTCACCCATGTCTCCCGGCTCCAGCCACAGGTTGAAGGATCTGCAGTGTTTTTGACATCTCTGGACAGGACGGACAAGAACGGCAGGAGAACCTTCAGCAACCACCAGCCAACCAATCACCTGCTGACTCTATAGCACAACAACACACATGTGTACAGTGACACAACCCATCATCTGCTGACTCTACAACACACATGTGACTCTACAGAAACACACACACATTGACCCTGCTGTGAGATCTTGTGTTGTCCATGAGCTGACAGCGCTGAACTGTAGTTCCTGTGTTATCCAGCAGGGGGCAGAGCTCAGCGTCAGGAAACAGCCACTGGAGAAGCGTCTCTCTGTGACTGGACGAGAAACTCCTGAGAGAGAGAGAGAGGGGGAGAGAGAGAGAGAGAGAGAGAGAGAGGGAGAGAGAGAGAGAGAGGGAGAGAGAGGGAGAGAGAAGAGAAAGAGAGGGGGAGGGAGAGAGAGAGATGGGGAGGGGGAGAGAGATAGAGGGATAGAGGGAGGGAGAAAGAGAGAGAGGTTTACAGTAAGAGCAGGAGTGGGTTGTGTGTCATGTGAGTGTGCGACGGGGGTTAATACATTACCATAGCAGAGTGACGTTTGCAGGAGTTTGTGTGTTGGTCTCCGTCTGAGAAACCCTCGAGAACTGATCGAGCTGAGCAACACGCTGAGACACAAACTCTCCACCCTAAACACACACACTCACAACATTAACCACCATCGTGACACACACACGTGTGTTACACAGCTTGTTTGTGTACCTTCAGCAGGATGGGTTGTGTGTCTCCGTGCATTGCCGCAGACTCGCTTAACAGCATTTCCTGCACTGCAGTCACGTCTGCGCAGGCGGAGCAGTTGACATGAGCCGTCTGCAGAGCGCCTACCGCCCACCGCTCATGGAATCCTGCATCACACATCACGCGTGTTCAGATAAGACACAGTTAAGAGTGTTTCACAGCGTGTGCGGCACCTCACCGTGCAAGTTGTATTTTCCGGCGATGGGCAGTGACAGCAGACGGATGTGACTCAGCGGGGACGACCGGTTGTGTCGCGCGGCCCTCAGGTGCTTCAGGGCGGGTGGGCTCTGGGGGTACGTGAGCGCCAGGACGGCCATCAACAGAACCCCGACGGCAACTAAAAACTAAAGTCAAATGTCCAGGTTAAAGTGACGGGTCGACGTCGGGTCGCTTGCACAGGATGATGTCACTGTACCTTGAGGGTGGCTCTGAGGATGGGGAACTGCGGTGGATCTCTGCGAGGTTCATTCGTCTCTAAAACCTGTTTGATGAACTTCTCGATCTCTCTCTCGGACATCCCATAACGATAACCTGACTGCCGCAGTATGTCAATGCTCTCTGATAGCTTATCATAGATGCAGGGTTCACTCAGAGACGAGCCCATCATGTGTGTGTGTGTGTGTGTGTGAGTGTGTGTGTGTGTGTGTGCGTTCGTGCGTGCGTGCGTGCGTGCGTGTCAGCAGTCAGGCCCTCATCATCATCACCGTCATCATAACACAATGACAGGTGTGTGTGTGTGTCTGAATGAGCTGTTATGTTTTTAGTGTGTGTGTGTGTGATGTCTGACGTATGTGTTGTTTATATGTTTGACAGATGCTTTCTATCCCAAATCCCGCGAAAACGCGTTCGTCTTCATGATCGACGAGACCTGAAAGACATTTTCAGATGAAATATTAAAGTATTATTGATCAATCATATTCACAATCGATAACTCTTCCTCATGCACCCGCTGTGTTTACAATCAAATTAGCATTTCGAGCTAAAACAGTCAAAAGTTCGACTTGTATCATCGTGAATGTACACAAACACTCGTGTATAAACATATATTATTCTCTTACTGTCTCGTCCGGGTGGTTTTTAGAGACTGTAGGATGATTTTCAGATGTTTTGAGAGAAACTTTCCTCACACGTTCGTGCTAACTGTACTGGCGCTGCCTGAGACTCGCCACCAGTCATCTGCTGATTCACAGCGGTAGATTCGACGTTCAACTAAAAAATGTACATTGAATAATTAAATCATTCTAATTCGCGTTTAAGAGTACATTACTATCATTAAGACCAATAGCGTTTTTTCGGTTTATTTATACAAATATGTATTTGTTATTCTTAGGAAAAACAACAAAAAATGCCGTTGCCAATAATCAAATAGACTTTAACGATTTATTTTCCTTCATCTTTTAAATCTTCATATTATTAACAATTAACCAAAAGAACGGCTAGAAACTGTTTAAAAATGTTTTAATTTTCGGAGGAAAAATACATAAATGTACTCGTACATGTAAATACTTTTTACATTGAGACGAAAATAATGCAAAGACAGCATCACATACAAAATAAATAAATAAAAAACAACTGCCATTTTGTCATGAAAATTAATATGTTCACGTTTATACAGCAACATGTAAATATATATTTTCAAATTAAAATGTATTTTTGTGTGTATTTAAAGCACACACAGATGATAATAAAATACTTTTAAAAATCTTAACAAAACCAAAACCCGAATGGATAAATGACAGCCGATGACGTCACCGGCGTTTGTCTCTCCACTAGGGGGCGCTTTGCGTGGAGCGCGCATGCTCGTGTCCCGCATTGTTTGGATCAGCTGTGCGTGGATGTGAAACCCCACCCAATGAGGAAGGACGAGCGGTGAAGAGCAGATCCGGAGGCCGCCAGACAGCACGAAGCCGAAGATGATCGCGTTATTCAATAAACTCCTGGACTGGTTTAAAGCGCTCTTCTGGAAGGAGGAGATGGAGCTGACGCTCGTCGGACTGCAGTACTCGGGAAAAACCACATTCGTCAACGTCATCGCGGTAAACCAATGACTGTCTCTCTTTATTACTGCACTACAGTAGGCCTCGCGCGAGCGCCGATGTGCCATCTTATCTTTACGCACCGAGCGGATCACACGCGACATCATCTGAATATAGAGCGTCATTAGATCAGACACACTCGCACACAGTGCATCAGATACAGCATCTTGAGATCAGACCGCCAATCAGACAATGTGTCAGACACAGCATCGTCAGATACAGAGAGCATCGTCAGATCACACACACCATCGTCAGATCACACACACCATATCAGATCCACAATCGTACAATCACACACAGTGTATCGGAGCGTTACTGTTATTGACATCATGTCCAGCATGACAGCTGTCAATCAAAAAATTAGCAACGAACAGCTGACCCAGATTTTTAACCAATCGGCACCTGGTGTTCTGTCAAGTCAGAGGTGTGATGCAGTGGTTTAGGTGTGAATCACATCTTCACCTCCTGTGGGTTGTGGTTGTAATACACACATTTACTGTCTGTCATCACTGAGAAACTGTAAAGTAAGTGCTCATTTGTGTGTGTCTGTCTGTCTGTCTGTCTGTCTGCAGTCCGGTCAGTTCAGCGAGGACATGATTCCTACAGTGGGATTTAACATGCGGAAGATCACCAAAGGAAACGTCACGATTAAGGTAAGTGTGTGTTTGTGTGTGTGTTACTGGAACGCCACAGAAATTTGTGACACACTGGAAATTACATCATTTCTCTGTGTCCTGGTGATGTAAATGATCTGTTTCACACCACATTGTTGACTGTGATTATTCTACCCTGTTTCTTGAGTTATGATCGTTCAACCCTGTTACTGGAGTTATTTGCGAAGAAAACCCATCAATGGAACAATTTATAGCAAATGTACATTTATCAATAATACACATTAACGTTTGATCACACGTCTGCGGTAGCCAGTCAAAAGACTTCAACCCTGTTTCTATATTATTATTATTACGTTGTCTGGGTGTTTCGTGTTATTTTTGGACAATATTAAAATCACAAATTTTTTTAAACGTCAAATTTCATGTCAAATGATCGTTCAACCCTGTTCCTGGAGTTATTATGATCGTTCAACCCTGTTACTGGAGTTGTAATCGTTCAATAATGTTACCTCAGTTATGATCTTTCAAGCCTGTTACTGGAGTTATTTGAGAAAAATAACCATCAATGGAACAATTTATAGCAAATGTACATTTATGGATAATACACATTAACGTTTGATCACACGTCTGCGGTAGCCAGTCAAAAGACTTCAACCCTGTTTCTATATTATTATTATTACGTTGTCTGGGTGTTTCGTGTTATTTTTGGACAATATTAAAATCACACATTTTTTTTTAACATGTCAAATTTCATGTCAAATTATCGTTCAACCCTGTTCCTGGAGTTATTATGATCGTTCAACCCTGTTACTGGAGTTATAATCGTTCAATAATGTTACCTCAGTTATGATCTTTCAAGCCTGTAACTGGAGTTATGATCGGTCAACCCTGTTACTGGAGTTATTTGAGAAAAATAACCATCAATGGAACAATTTATAGCAAATGTACATTTATGGATAATACACATTAACGTTTGATCACACGTCTGCTGTAGCCAATCAAAAGACTTCAACCCTGTTACCGTATTGTTATTATTATTACGTTGTCTGGGTGTTTCGTGTTATTTTTGGACAATATTAAAATCACACATTTTTCTAAACATGTCAAATTTCATGTCAAATGATCGTTCAACCCTGTTCCTGGAGTTATTATGATCGTTCAACCCTGTTACTGGAGTTGTAATCGTTCAATAATGTTACCTCAGTTATGATCTTTCAAGCCTGTTACTGGAGTTATTTGAGAAAAATAACCATCAATGGAACAATTTATAGCAAATGTACATTTATGGATAATACACATTAATGTTTGATCACACGTCTGCTGTAGCCAATCAAAAGACTTCAACCCTGTTACCGTATTGTTATTATTACGTCGCTTTGGTGTTTGGTGTTATTTTAGGACAATATTGAAACTACACATTTTTTTAAACATGTCAAATTTCGCAAACCCAATATAAAACAAACGGCTAATAAAATCTCAACCTTCTGATGTAAACAAACATGATCTGTGAAACTGTACACTGGAGTGATTGACAAATGTGTGTGTTTGTGCGTTTGTAGTTGTGGGATATTGGAGGACAGCCGCGCTTCAGGAGCATGTGGGAGAGATACTGTCGTGGAGTCAGTGCTATAGTGTGAGTATCACTTATGAACTGTTTATTAACAAACTTCTTCTTCTCAGTAAAGCGACAGGTGAATGTTCTTGTCTGTCAGGTATATGGTCGACGCTGCTGATCCAGAAAAGATCGAGGCGTCTAAAAACGAGCTGCACAACTTGTTAGATAAACCTCAGCTACAGGGGATTCCTGTGAGTACACACATGTCCAGAATTCCCTGTGTTTATGTCTCGCTGTTGTCAGTGCGTTTGAAGGGTTTCCTGACGGTGTTGACTCACTCTGTTATCTCCTGTCAGGTTCTTGTGTTGGGCAACAAGCGAGATCTGTCCGGATCTCTGGACGAGAAGGAGCTCATCGAGAGAATGTGAGTTCACCGTTTGGGTTCCTGTCAAGTTTTGTGTGTCAGTGATGTCGTGAGATGTTTAAGATGTGCGTCTGTGATGTGCAGGAACCTGTCGGCCATTCAGGACAGAGAGATCTGCTGTTACTCCATCTCCTGTAAGGAGAAGGACAACATCGGTGAGATCTTCATTCAGTCGTCGTTGTGTGTACCGTGTTTGTGTGCGTTTCTGAGCGCGCTTGTGTCTCGCAGACATCACGCTACAGTGGCTGATCCAGCACTCGCGAACCAGGCGGAGCTGAGGATGAGGTGGCGGCGGCGGCGTCTGATTGGAGGAACGGCATCATGTGATCGACTGTGTTGTAGACGCTCTTGATTTCTCTCTCTGTTCTTATAAACTAACAGATATCATTTACGCCGTCTGAAGGTTTACGTTCTGCTCCTGTGTTTTTTTTCTTCATGAAGTCACGTGACGTGGTTTTGCGTGTGTGCTCAGAGATCAGATCAGAACGGTCTGATTCACCGATGGTCGTGTTATGGCACCAGCAGATGGCGCTCTCGTACTGTCAAACCCACTCGTTTTGTCTTTGTACAGCTCTGACATCACCCTGTGACGTCAGCTGACGTGATGTCGACCTCACCTGATTTATTTGTCTGACGGTGAACCTCACGAGCGCACGTGCCACGGTCTTCTACGATTACCGATCAAACGTCCATTTATTTATTACAGACAGCGGAGATCAACGCATATTAACTTCAGTCAGTGTTTCATCTGAACGACGTTGTTTTTGTTAACTTTGTTTTTCTTGCACGTGTCGATATCTTCAGCCTGAATCGTGCTTAACAAACGCTTGTCTGTTTAGATTATACATATGTAAATGTACATGTTTTTTTTATTCATTTGTTATTTTTTGGCATGTTTTTTACTGGTTTTCGTTGGCAGTGTTTTTGGATCGTGTAAATAGAAAAGCCATTCTGAACATTCTGTTGTTGGTCCTGTTGTGAGTTGCGTCCCATATTAATAATAATAATAATAATAATATAATAAAGAAAATCCCATCCGTATTCACAGCGATCTGAAGAAACGGATTGTGTGTGAGAGAGCGTGCGCGTGCGCGTGACAGTAATAGTGAGCATGAGTCGTGTAGACTAGAATCAGATTTACTTTTTAAAAACACCGCAGTTTTTTTTCTGTTGACTTTTGCTACTGGTGATCATTTTATATCCATCCGGTTGTTTAATACAATTTCTACACTACACAATAATCTCTGTTTCAGTGCAAAGTGTCTGAAAGCGTCGCGCGCGTTCTGTCACGTGATCGATTCGCTGCGCAGACGCTGAGCTCGAATCGCTTGAATCAATTCGTTCGTTTTTCAGCGATTATGTTTTTCTTTCTCATCGTGGCCCACATGTTTGAGTAGTTGGGACCGGGGTGACTTTCCCCTGCATGACTTATTCTGGGATGGAGCAAGTTGCCATAGTTACAGAGTAAAAACCGGAGCGGTTCTATTCGTCTTTTTCTCAGAAAGAAACTTTTTAAAGCAGTCGACATAACATCATACACAACTTTATATTCTCTCGTCCTGGCGGTGATAACTGTACATGTTGTTATTGTTATTACAGATTATTTAAAATGAAAATAAACGATTTCCCTCTCAGATCGACCGGTTTCTTCCTTTCTCGCCTTCAGCGTGTGTTACGGATCCTCTCCGCTAGAGGTCGCTAGATACAAATATTTCATTCCGGAAGATAAAATGAATTTAGTTCTTGAGAACTTGATGGTTTTCTAGAGTCAATGTTGTGTTTGTCAGACCCCTCACCGGTGTTGGTTTTGGACCGGGCGGCCCGGCTGCTTCTGCCTTTGTGTGTGTGTCATTCAGCTGCTGCTAGGATGTGAGAAGGCCGGAGGTCAGAGTTCAGTGGTTGTCACGGAGACGTCGGATGTGGGCCGCTGGGAATGAGATCCGGCTCATGACAGCAGATCCAGTGGATGTTCCTGCTGCTGTGGAGCGGACGTCAAACCCGCAGAGATGCTGACGGTTCGGTTCCGCGGAACCCACAGAGATCTGGAGACCAGCTATCAGAGCGTTACCATGGTGATGATGAAGACACACATACACACACACACACAACTGTGCTGGCTCCCACACAAAACACACACAATTTTGATTATGTAACACACACACCTCACTCACTCACTCTCTCTCACACACACACACGTATGTTTTATTATCTCTGTGGGGACAGTCTATATGAGGAATGTTTCTTATACTGTACCAACTGTATATTTTATCCTCTTACACAACCCCTAGACCTAAAGATCGTAGAAAACTTTTAGCATTTAAAAAAAATCGTTCTGTACAATTTATAAGCTTTTGGTCGAAAGCTCAATTTTGGTCTCCATGAGGTGGTGTGTATTCAGGTTAAGGTCCACACACACACCCCTCTCTCTCTCTCTCTCTCTCTCTCTCTCTATTCAAACTGAACTCAAGAAATGAAATACATAATAATAAATCATTATGTGTCAAATATTTTAGTGGAATTTAATCGTGCTATCAAATCGGCATTGAATGTAATCTGATGATTATTCAGGATACAGTTTTTTTATAGTTTTATGATATTTTTAAATATCAGCGTATGTTAAATGCGTATTGTTAAAGCAGCGTATTGTTCAATGATTTTATTCATTCATGAATTCACATCGTTGTTCTGGTAAACAACAAAACACGCTTCTTTATGTGTGCGTGTGTGTAAGTGGGAGTTTCGCATACGTTGTGCATACACAGTCCCCATGAGAAAGAGTTTTATTATGTTTTTTATTTAAAGGGACGGATGAATCTATTTTTACTATAATATCTATTTTATTTTTACGTGTTATGTTTTTGTGTTAATGGAAGTCAACATTTCACTTTAAACTTAACTTAGTTCATTAACTTAAGAGTAGAAATACAAATGAGTTCTCCAAAATAGCCTCTATACGTGTATACAACACTTTTATTTGAACTACAGTAGAGTAGATTTTATTTTCACATCATGATCTAAGGGTTGTGATTCACAGTCTCACTAAGCGGTTCCTTCAGACGCAGGGTCAGGACATCATTCTGGGCGTTTAATCCGTTCCAAATGACTTATTGCCCCGTTCTAACCCCTGGCCAGTCGAACTGCCCAACGCTCCACATCAGAGCGCGAGCCCCGCCAACAGTCTCCACGGCAACCGGCGGCCCGACACAGACAGAATGTAGCGTCTGATGCCTTGTTTGGAGTCTGAATGCTGAGAGCCGCGCGTGACGGGCGCTTAGCAACCGCGCGGGGGCCGAGGAGCAGGAACAATGATGCCCTTATGGACCCCCGAGGAACCCTCCTGAGAATCTGATGTGGGAGGAGAATCCTTGAGAAACACTCGGCACTACATTCACTCTTGTGTGGAAAAAACACAAATCCACGAACATCACAAACTCTTTTATTGTAGAAAAGATAGAAAAACCCTGACGCTAAAGATCTGCACAGCTACAATGTCACGATTAGGTATTACGGTCGTCCTCTAAATCACACGTTAAAATCACAAAAGAATGTTTTACGGCTAGTGGTTTGTCTGAGAGTTTATAAAGGGAACTCCAGCAGATTGACATCAGACAGACTTTGATAAACATACTGTATGATTCACAAAAACACAATTATCCAGACAACACCTTCTCTTCAAAAGATCACAAATTGTCATCTTGCCTTTACAAGCGTTCTTCTCCATTTAATACGTTTGCTTTCAAAACAATATTTAAAAATCAAATAAAATGCATTGAAATGTTTTCAAGTTTGCGTGAATGTCCATCCAGCAATACAACGTATCTCATCATGAACAAAATATTAATTATTAATACAAGACAAGATCATTTTACACCAGACTACTATTGTTGATATGTATATATATATGTAAAACACAAAACAGCAAAATGAAAAACATTTGTTTTTATGAATGGAGATGGAACCAGAAAACAAAAATAAACAAACTTTTTTTTATTTGACAGAATTTAGTGTAAATGAGATTCGAATGCTGCAGATCAACTGCAATTTTTTTGGATTGCATATATAAAAAACACATGTCCCAGTGTATTCCTGTCAAAACTAAAAACTAAAGATGCAAAAACAGCTATAAGTTAACAATTTATGTGTTGATATTGTAACTAAGTACAAGTTTGGACCGGGATCCGAAATTGTAATCAAACATTGTGTTTGATGATTTACTATTTATTTATTGTCTAAGAAGTTCCTATTTGAGTGATTTCTGGATCTTTTTCCACGGAAGGTTTTGTGTGAACTATTCCTTCACCGGAATATAAATCCTTCACAGTTTAGACACGGATATAAACCGAAGAATCTCTAACAAGGTGTTCCGATGATCAGCTCGGCAGGAGCATCTTTAACTCGATCAAAGAATGCGGCGGGCGACGCCCCGGATACGATCTTCAGTTTCTCCTCTTGAGATGAAGGTGACGACGAGACGGCTGTAGCGTTGGTGGATGCGGACGAAGACGATGATGATGAAGACTGGTCCGGCCTGCACTCCTCGCAACAACAGCAGCAACAGTCCATGAACGCCTGCCCGAGAGACCGACAGATGCAGAGCAGAATAACGGGCGTGGCCCCAGCGCGCACAAACAACAGGAACTGACCAATCAGAGCCAGCAGTGCCCGCGTGGCCACACCCACCTCCACACCCACGTATGCCAGGACGATGTTCCAGGCGTTTTCTGGTAAGCTACACGTGGCGTATACAACCGCCAGCGCCAATACCGTACGTGTCAGCTGACGCTCGCGACGCGCCCGCTGCCGTTTCTTGGGTGACGAGGTGGAGGAGGAAGAGGACGGTCGGGCATGCTTGGCATTTTCATCCGTCACGTGACGTGTAAGCAGCTGACAGGCGGCGGTAAAGAGAAGAGGCAGACAGAAGAAACAGCCGAACGTCCACCACATCCGGGCCTGATGGTACGTCAGCACGAGCGAGTACAGAGACTCGGGCAGATTGACAGACGGCTCCTGACCGCAGGAGTCCAGCGGGAGACCCGTGTGCGGAGAAACGTCCTGCACCAGCTGCCACATCAGCAGCTCTGGAGACGCCAGCACCAGAGAACCCACCCAGATCACAGAGAGTTTGGCCAGGATTGATTGACAGGCCTCGATCTGACGCGGCCGGGGCCGGACGCTGGTCACCGCGTGGAAGCGGTCGATGCTGAGAGCGCACAGAGAGAACGTGGTCACACCGAGAGATGTCACCTGAACATGAGACACAGAAACAAACACGTCAGGTTCATTAAAACACACTTTACTTTTGTGGACACGCTCAATTTCTCTCCTTCTCCAGACAAATGGAAGAAACAGAAGGTTTGAGAGATGGGAAAGATTACACAACAGATGTAGGTCAACACACACACACACACTGTGTCTGAAGGCTCATTTAACAGATAATGAGAGTGATTAGTGCTGCTAATTATCCAGAAAACTCATTTACATCACAAGAGCACACAGTTTAATACACTCTCACAACACAATACACTACTGACAGAAGGACATAAACACTACACACAAACAGACAGACTGATATACGAACAGAAAGACCGACATAGACAGACAGACTGATATTTATGATCAAAGATACTGACAGACAGACAGATAAAAATAGACAGAGAGAGACATGTTTACAAAACAGATATAGAGAGAGAGACAGACAGAAATAGACTAAGAGAGAGACAGGTTTAACAGATAGAGTGAGACAGATATATGAACAGAAAGACAGACCAATATTTATAGACAGACATACAGACATAAACAAAAGGACAGACAGACAGATAGAGACAGACAGACACATATATAAACAGAAAGAGAGAAAGAGAGTCAAGCAAATAGAAACAGACAGACAGATGAACGGACAGACAGACTGGTGAACAATCAGACAGACAGACAGGTGAACAGACAGACAGATGAACGAACAGACAGTGGACAGACAGGTGAACAGACAGACATACTGGTGAACAGACAGACAGATGAACAGACAGACATACTGGTGAACAGACAGAGAGATGAACAGACAGACAGACAGACAGGTGAACAGACAGACAGATGAACAGAGAGATGAACGGACAGACAAACAGATGAACAGACAGACACGTGAACAGACAGACAGACAGGTGAACAGACAGATGAACGGACAGACAAACAGATGAACAGACAGACAAGTGAACTGACAGACAGACAGATGAACAGACAGGTGAACAGACAGACAGATGAACAGACAGACAGACAGATGAACGGACAAACAGATGAACAGACAGACAGACACGTGAACAGAGAGATGAACAGACAGACATACTGGTGAACAGACAGACAGACACGTGAACGGACAGACAAACAGATGAACAGACAGACACGTGAACAGACAGACAGACAGACACGTGAACAGACAGACTGGTGAACAATCAGACAGACAGGTGAACAGACAGATGAACGGACAGACAAACAGATGAACAGACAGACAAGTGAACTGACAGACAGACAGACAGGTGAACAGACAGACAGATGAACAGAGATGGACAGACAGATGAACGGACAAACAGATGAACAGACAGACAGACACGTGAACAGAGAGATGAACAGACAGACATACTGGTGAACAGACAGACAGACACGTGAACGGACAGACAAACAGATGAACAGACAGACACGTGAACAGACAGACAGACAGACACGTGAACAGACAGACTGGTGAACAATCAGACAGACAGGTGAACAGACAGATGAACGGACAGACAAACAGATGAACAGACAGACAAGTGAACTGACAGACAGACAGATGAACAGACAGGTGAACAGACAGACAGATGAACAGAGAGATGAACAGACAGACAGACAGATGAACGGACAAACAGATGAACAGACAGACAGACGTGAACAGAGAGATGAACAGACAGACATACTGGTGAACAGACAGACAGACACGTGAACGGACAGACAAACAGATGAACAGACAGAACAGACACGTGAACAGACAGACAGACAGACAGACACGTGAACAGACAGACAGACAGACACATCCCTTGTCATCACATATGGTTTAAATAGTAACTGTGATGATATGTTATCTCTAGAGAGATGTTTTGATGTGATTGAGATGTAAGATAACAGTTTTCAGTCTCACACACCAGCACATGAAGGACTTGTGTACTGCTGTAAACAGACAGTGGTGTAATGCTTTTGTAATTAAAGTTCTTAGAATGTGTCATCTGTGGTGATATTGTTTATTTGAGCAGGGATGTGAACAGACAGACAGACAGGACACGTGACACACCTCCACGAAGGGCACTATTCTGCACGACAGGTCACCCGCGAGTCTTCTCTTGGTCAACTCATTGAAGATGACGATAGGCAGACAGAAGAACAGAACCATGAAGTCCCAGAACGCCACACTGGCCAGCACACAGTTCCACGTGTTCTTCAGGTAATAGTCGTGCCACACGATACACATGAGCGCGAGATTGCCCACGATGCCCACGGAGAACACGACGAGCGCCAGCAGCATCACCGCGTACGCGCTGTACGACTCCTCCGTCACCGGGTATAACGGGTTGTGCACGCGCAGTGACCCGTGGAAGGTTCTGGGTGTCGTGAAGAACCCGTCGGGGTCGGGATGGGGTCTCGTGTATTGGTGGGTGTGAAGAACCGGGTGTCGGTCTTTCAGCTTTGATTTAGATCCGCGTGGGACTCTCGGGGGGTGGTGCGCTCGGGTCGCGAGATCCTCATCGCGGTGATGGTGTGATGATGTGGAGCTCGGGTGATCCAGTGCGGGCGAGGAAGACTCCACCAGGCTCATCTTCATCTCCACTGCGCGTTTATCCGCGTGCGCTGAGCCAACAAACACCAGACAGAATAATAATCTAAACATCATCATGTGATGTGAATAAAGCGGCTTAGTTTGTGAAGTTAAACGATAAGCAGCGCCTCGTGAAGTGATGTTGAGGAGAGCCCGTTTCCATCTGCTCATCTCACATGAAGTTTCTCCAGCTCAGATGAACTTTTTCACTCGATTCATGCGGCAGGAATCAAATCTGCCCCCTTGTGGCGCAAAAGGGGAGATGTGCAACGCAGAAGAGCGCCACAGGGGGCGCCGAAAGCATGTTTTATAAGAAACATACACAGTGTTAAACATGCACGCCAAGAGGCGCCAATATCAAAATAAAATAAAGGTAGACTCGGAAATCAAAATATAAACAAATACTTTGTAAAGTCTCAATACTTTAGCCTACATTTATAGATGACTATTATTGGTCTTTTTAATCCATATTCATTTATCATGACAGTTCGTTTTTAAAACAATGCAATTTGCTCAAGAATGCAAGGGTTAAATATATAAATATATTTAAAATTAATATGATTTTGGCACGTATGATAAATAAACCGCTTTAAAATGCGCAGATTAATCATTATTCACGAGCGGTAACGCCCCTGGTCGATTTCCAGCCAATCAGTGCGCTTCCCGGCACCTGAGGTAAAGTTGTATAGAACCGCGCGTGCGGCGGAAGTCCCTGTCAGTTGAGTTCTGCTTCCAGCGGTGAGTTTAAAACCCCACAAAGGGGGAAAAAAACTACTTTTAACGTTTTATCTGACCTTTATTGAGTCCGACTGACCCAAACACGAAGCGTTTAAACGCTTTTCTTCGACACGATAAACCTGACTGAAGTGAATCCGTCTGATTAACGGTTACGCGCGCGCGCGATGACTGATTTGGAAAACACACACAACATATTCTACTTTTATTTGTATATTGTAGGGGTTAAACCTTCACTAGTTCAGCATCTGTAAGACATTGAAAGTACAAATAAAAACAGTTCTTTGGAAGTTATGTAAACTAACTTTTGAACCGAAATGTTTGCATATGTGGTAACTGCGTAAAAGTTACAACATTCATGTGTAATGTGTTTCAGTACAATTGTAAGAATGTGATACAATCACTTAAGTAAAGATATAACATCCATTGGAAACAGGAAGTATGATATAGACATGAATGTACTGTACGGCCGTGACAAGTATGGCCATGACATCACGAGTAAAGGCCAATCATAAAGTTTTCTATTATTAGACAGAAAACTCCGGCTCTGTTGTGTAAATTAGCTATTTTTATCCTCTTGTGTTCTTTAAATAACCCGAGTGACTGTGTTTCAGCCCCTGGGGCTCTGAGACGTGACGCTTGGACTGTTTTTTACCCCCTTCAGGGGATCCTGCGCTCTTCTCAATACAAATCAACACAATAGATGACGTTAAAGTGACAGTTAACCCCAAAAATGAAAATACTGTCATCATTTGCTCATGCTTATGTCATTTCAGACCTCCATAAATGACTTTGTTCTGTAGCACGCAAAGAAAGATATTTAGAAGAATGTTAACCATTTTCAATTCTGTGACATCATCAACTGCCACTGTAGGACGAATACAATGGTTGTCAAAGAACTGTCCACGTTCATTAATTCTTGAAAATATCACACTTTGTGTTCAACAGAACAACAATTTCCCCGCCATGGTAGTTGACGATGACACGCAGCTATAGTGGCTAACATTCCTAACATTCTTACAAATATCTTTGTGTTTAACAGAACAAGGCGTTTATAAAGGTTTGAAACAAGTAAATGATAACAGAAGTTTTATTTGTGGGTGAACTATTTACATTTATTTATCCAAAGCGACTTACAGAGAGTTCAGGGAGCAATAAAGCGAAAAGTATTCAGAAGCAATAATACAAAAGGTGATAATACCAAGTCAGCTTCAACAAAAGCCAGAACAATACCTGTTGAGAGAAAGAGAGAGAGTGTTAGTGTTTCTAATCCCTTTAAAGTTCACTGAGTAAACATGTGTCACAGGTTTACATAAAGATAACTGCTTCTTGTCTTTAAATTGAGAGAAGAATCAGATGAAGTGTTTATGATTGTGGGACACATCGCAGACGTCGAAACTGCATGAACGGGTTTTTGTGGTATTGATGTGTTTTCTAGACAACCACTGAAACTCGAGTCTTGATTCAACAGGTTTGATTCATGTCTGACTGAAACAGGATCTGTGTTCCCGTCTGTCTTCATTTGACTCTTCCTCCTCATCCGATTATACGATAACACTTTAATTTAAGACTAATGTTCGTAAAACAATAATATTGCGTTCACCAATTATCAGTCTTCTTACAATGCCATGTATCGTGCATTCCTATAATTTCATCGAATTTCATATTTAATGATGCTCTGAAGTATCATAACGACATAATATATCATCAATATACAATACATGTTGGGTTTGGGTTATATGGATATGTTTAACATCATGTGTACAGCACGTCTTACTTTTATTTGGCTTCATGAAACAATGAAGGTAAATCACTCTCATGCTATTTTATATGATAAATATAAATATTGTAAAATAATATATTATTAACAGATTTTTGCCATGTCACACCATAGGACACATCATGTACGGCGTATTTGTCAACAACCCATAAATTCACACCAGAAATTAAGAGTATAGAAAATCAAATATATATGAACAATAATTATTTTCAATAAATGCTTAAAAACGTCTTAAAGGGATAGTTCACCCAAAAATGAAGATTCTGTCGCCACTTACTCTCATATGAGTTGTTCCAAATGTGCATAAATGTATTTGTTCTGATGAACACAGAGAAAGATATTTGAAATAATGTGTATAACCAGACAGATCTCAACACCCATTTACTCCCATAGTAGGAAAAGTTACTTTATCATTTTTTTTCTTCTGTTGATCACTTTAGAAGACGTTTTGAAGAACAGTTCTGGGGCACTTTTGACAAACATTTTCCTACTATGGGAGTCAATGTGGGCAAAATCTTCTCTGTGTTTATCAGACCAAATACATTTATACAGATTTGGAACAACTTGAAGGTCAGTAAATGATGAGAGCATTTTCATTTTTTGATGTTTGCACTAATGGTGTTAAGTAAAAGAGAGTTCTTTCTGTAGCCACTGGGGGGCAGTAGAGGGCTTTAACATTCTGTATTTCAGTATCAAACATCAACTACAGAAAAAGCATTTCTGTCACTTCACTTGAATTCTCATGTTGCTCGGATGTGTCCGCCACTCATTCACACTGAAATCTAAGTTTTAAATGTGAAGATGGCATTTAAATCTGCAGTTTTCATAAATTCTGGCTTAACAACCCATCTTAATACCACTTGCTATAAAGTATAAACTAAAATGGCATGAATATGCTGCAATACATAAAGTCATTTTGAATTTGCGAATAGCCGTTACATCACACGTCACATTTATAAATCCATTCTCAATGTGTTGTGTTGTGCAGAACTATGCGCAGCACGCAGCAGCAACAGGTTTCACTTCACAATTTTGCACGTCTTCTGCAAATGTTTTCGCTGTTTGAAAAAGCAGTCCGATCGGACCCAGACTGACGGGTTCTAGAGAATTTGATAACCCTGAGACCCGACAATTGTGTGTGTGCAGGCGTGTAAAGTGTGTCAAGGCTGTTTGTTTAGCGTATGCAGTATTGTGTGTTTGTGTGGGTCAGGTCACGCTGATGAAAGTTTTCTGTAAACGAGATCCATTGTGTCGCTGAGCATTGGCCAGCTATTGTCAAAGCAACTGACTTCATTCTTCTGTTGGGAACCGGCCCGACCAGACGTTCAGGTTCTGGCCTTTCTTACACAAGTTCAAGTCAAACACGGTGCAGTTACGGTCAACATGCTTCTCTCATTCCAACCGGTTAATAACAGGGTCATCTGGTTAATCATCACATGAACGCCGTTGTGTGATTCTGATCATGCAGGGTGTTCAGTTCGGTGTGTAGTGCTTATTAAAACTGACTCATAGAAGAATTGTTTGCATTTACACATTTAAAAACTGATTCAGATTTTTTGTCTTTGTGTCCTTTATCAGCTTTAGCAGATTTTATATATTAGCAAAACTCATCAGTAACTGTTGCTAAAGGTCACTGCCATTGCATTTGTTGTGCGTGCTAAGGTGATCTGCATTGCTAGTGTGTTGATGTGTGTTTGCTAACGTTGTCTATGGGGGTTGATAAGAGGTTCTATGTTGATATTGTTTGCTCCGGAGGTCTGAGAGGTTGTCAGTGTGTTGCTAGGGGGGTTGCAAAGACGTTCTGAATGGTTAATGTGTTACTAGGTGGTTGCTAAGGTGTTAAGTGTAGGTATTGTGTTGGTAGGTGCTTTCTAAGGTGGTCGCTAGTGTGTTGATGTGTGTTTGCTAACGTGGTCTATAGGGTTGATAAGGGGTTCTATGTTGATACTGTTTGCTCCGGAGGTCTAAGTGGTTGTCAGTGTGTTGCTAGGGGGTTGCAAAGATGTTCTGAATGGTTAATGTGTTGCTATGTGATTGCTAGGATGTTCAGAGTAGGTATTGTGTTACTAGGTGCTTGCTAAGGTGATCTGCATTGCTGGTGTGTTGATGTGTGTTTGCTAACGTGGTCTAGTGAAAAGGGGTTCTATGTAGAGGTGTACCGATTGACCGTTCAGAAATCAGCCGGTTTTTGCATGATCGACCGTGACCGGACGGTCAGTCTCACGTCTTGCCGATTCGAAGCCGATCGCATTTTGCCAGCGACGCATCATCAAATACGCAAGTAAACGTCCGTTCAAGATGGCTGTCTTTCACAACTCATTTACACTCATGACTGCGTGGTTCCACCGAACTGCACGAGTTTCCACGCGCACACACACACATCATGTAGTGCACAGACAATTTTTGACTGTCCAGTAGTTCACCTTCGTTGCTCCGTCTACTACGGGTATGTAATACATGCTAACTGTGATGCTAAACTCTGACACATGCTAAACTCATGTTGAAGTCGTTCACTGTGTGTAAAACAAATGTAAATTCCATTCAACCCGATTAATTGTCTTACGTTAAAACTATGGTCATTTCACTGAGGTAAAATGACATTCAACACGACATGAAAACCACTTCTTTTAGTACTACAGACCCAAGATAAAGACAAGTTATCTTACATTTCAGAAAAAAAAAATAAAGAACAGAAACATACAAGAATAAAGTTGAAGTATTTTATTGTTATCTAAGACTTTTGTGAGAGTACAAAAATGAAAAAGGTCGATTAAGTAGCTAAGTTTAGTTAAACTTTATTATTTCTACTACGAGTTCTTCAATTTAAGAGTTATTTGGGCAAGAGAAGATTCTGTATTTTAATGCTGGTTGTAGAACTGTATTTATGGAAATTTTCCATAATGGTCAATAATTTATGCAATGATAATAAAAAAAAAAAATGTGTATTGAAGAAATTCTATGTTTTTTATATACTGTCATTTATAGTTTATGGATATAAAATCGGAATCGGCAAGGGTTTCACTTACAATAAAATTGGAAATCGGAATCAGCAAAGAAAATTGCAATCGGTGCATCTCTAGTTCTATGTTGCTATTGTTTTCTCTGGAGGTCTAAGGGGTTGCTAGGTGCTTGCTGGTGCGTCTGTAAGACGTCTGCAAAAGATCTGAAAAGCATTTGCTGTGTATAAACATCTGATAAACCACTTAGAACGTACATTTCATCATTACATATAAACATCTTACAGAAATCTTATAGTCGTCTCTATGACATCTGACAGCAGACGTCTCAGAGACGTATTGCAGATGAGCAAACAACCAAAAAACATCTTGCACACGCAAATACAGACATCAGATAGACGTGTGGATGTTCGCTAACAGGGCTTTAGATAAGTGGGAATATTGATTGCTGCTTGAGCAGTTATTTATCAATGATTAAATAAAATGAATTGAAATAAAAGTATATTTAAATTGTATCTTTACGATGACAATCTACAGTGTGTGTGTGTCACACTGAACACACTTTTGGCACACATAATGTTTCAGGTCATCTGATTTGATAATGGTTTGGTTTGTAATGGTCCCGTGCTTATGTTTCTGGACTGGACTCCAGTTAAACCAGTCTTTAGGCAAATCACTTACCACTGCGGAGCAGGAAGAGACTGATTTAGACCCGATAAAGCTTTATCTGGTCATCACATGGGCAAATATCCACTCCCGATGTGTGCACAAGCCAAACAACACATATTTCACCCTTAAGAACTTGTTAGGAACACATTAAACCAGACAGATTGATAGGTTTCTGAATGTACAGGGACTTTAAATGTGTTATAAAAATAAAACGTCTGAATGTCATTGAATTAGATAACAGAATATTGAAGCAGGCTATTAGTGATATTAGTTAAGATATTTAGATATTAGTGGATTTATGAAGACGGTTCTCCTGAAGTTTAACACAAACACATTCCTTTTGGACAATATGAACCTGTTGAACTTTCTACAGCTTTTATTGATCTTAATATTAAAGTAATGTGCATGTCAGTTCATGTTGACTAATGTTAACAAATTAAGAGTTCCTGTGTTTTTCATTTTCAACTGTGTTTTTATTGTGAACTCCATGTCAGTCAAACGGCAGATGTTGATTTTCTGTTTTTGTAAATAAACTCTTCAAGTGCATTGTAATGTGTTTTTAACATCTGTAACCATTTGAACACATTTTACAGTACTTTATCTTTTTAAATGTAAAGTTGATTAATAAAGTTTTATAATTCATTTTTATGACAAGCTTACAGTAAAGTGAAAGGTATTTGGAGTTTTTGCACTGGCGCAGGAAACTTATCAGGTCCTTTGTTGACACACATTTGTCGTTTCTGACATACTTGAAGTGCAGATAGACCTCACGCACTCCACACATCACATGTTTATATAACAGCCATCCGTCGCTCATTGCCGACACACTTCATTTCAAAATGACACTCAACAAATCCCTCTGGACCTCAGTTTACCCCACAACCACTTCACGTTTACTATTCAATGTCAAATGTAGACGAATAACACAGTTGGGCTACACTGTAGAAAAATGGAAAAGCAGAAATATACCGTAAAATATTGCTTTATATTTCCCCCTTGTAAAATTATAGGACACAAGGATAAATATTAAAACTGTTTCCCAGTTTCTGTTGTAAATTTGTTGTCTTATTCTGTAATATTTTAGTTTTTGAACGTATTTAAAAAATAAACTGTATAAAAAATAAATAATTTAAAAAAACCGCTTGGGCTCCAGAAATAAACTGTAAAATAAAGTTTTTTCCTGTAAAATGAAAGTTTTCGCATGTTTTTCTTGTAAATTTGCTGTCTCTTCTGTAATTTTGCGGTGTTTCACTGTATTGATAAAAAATCCATAAAATCTGTAAAAAAAACATTCAAATTCAGTTTTTTTATTTTACGTGGAAACTCAAAAAAAAAAAAATGAAAAACTCAGTGTACAGTGAGTGTAATACCTCAACATTATTTATAACCTCAATTCCTGGCAGCGCTGTAGATTATTGCACATTATGACAGTGTGTTTACAACATTGCAAACATATTTGTGTGTGTTTTATTTAAAGCAACACTGCAGAATGTGTGCTTTCATAACTTAAAAATGCAATAAAATCCAATACAAGTTCAAGGGAATAGTTATTCTAACACACACAAACACACAATAGACGTGCGTAGCGCGCACACAAAGACACAAAGACTCTTTACACCTGCAGCGAGCGACACATACCTGTTGAGCAGGTGTATTTGGCATGGGTCCAGAGTTTCACTTAGGCACGTCTCTTACTGGAAACCCCATCTGCACTGCCCGTAAACCCAGCCCTGTGGGCGGAGCCTGCTCGCTGATTGGCGGGCCGTGATGTCAGCGTTGGGTATTGTGTTAGGTATCATTCTGGTTCAAATGTTAAACCGACAACTAACCCGTAAACGGATCACAAATCCACTCTAGACAATCATTAAACTAACACAACTTTCACTTCTGGATCTGTGTCCTCGCTGACCCCGCGCCAGACATCACAAACACCAGTGAATTCTCATCGATCATCTGTGCGAGATCTTATATCTTACCCATAATTCCCTGCACTACACTTGCGTCTCACTTTATACTAGCAAAACATGTTGCTCTTCAATTCACATACACCCAAAGGATCACGGGAAAAACACTGTACTTCATCCAAGCAACATCAAAGCGAAACGTAATTACCCAGAAATCCCTTCTTCCGCGTATTTATTAGCCTCTCGCGTGTGTCATAAGCTTTTTATGGCTCTGATAAAGAACTCTTACGGTAAACCGCAGTACTGTATTAATATCCACACCCTGCTTGCTCCTGTTTACTGTTCACATCGCTGACCTCAATCGCTTAATATTAAACCTCAAACACGTGACCTTAGACCCTCACTTTTATCTGAAGCCAAACACAAGTTGGTGTGGTTCGGTGCAATCGTTATTGTTTGCAAGCACATCACACACAATAAACCCTCACATTATTTGATTGTTTTGTTGGTCAAAAAATGAGTTGTGTTGAGTTTTGGATGATGTTGTGCTAGTGCAAGTAGAAATCCATATTCTTTTGATATCATGATGGCTTCAGGTGAACTTTGACCTTTAATGCTGGTTATATTATACGTGATGAGGTTAACAGTCACAGTTTGTCTATATACATACTGTGTATAGAATTGTTTCCCATCATAGCTATTGTTTGTGTGTTTTATGACATCACAACAATCAGAAGTATTTCAGATGGGAAATGGATGAAAACAATATGAGAAGTATTTGAAGCCCGCACAGACGTCAATGCAGTGATGTGATGTAAGAGGTCGGAGTTCAGCTTTGCAATGTTGAGAGTTTATATGATACTGCTCATGTCTGACTGCATGATGTGTGTGTGTGTTTATCAGTGCCACAGAAGCAGGTCTGTAACAGCACAGAATACACAAGCAACAGCTCAGAATCATAATAAATCCATAAAACACTCTTGATATCAGATGAATGTTTTAAGTTCTCAGTTGTGACGAGTTTCTTCATTTCCAGTCCAAGAGCTTAAGAGCTTGTGCTCTGTGTGTGTGTGTGTGTGTGTGTGTGTGTGTGTGTGTGTGTTTGTGTGTGTGTGTGTGTGTGTGTGTTTGTCCAGTGTCATACATGCAGCGTTGCTCAAGTCTGGAAATTGAGGGCACACAATAGAAATATTGAGATGAGTAGAGCTCATAATACACAACAGTGATGAGCTCAAACAGGCCTGTTACTACACCCCATAACACACACACACACACTTCTCAAACCACTCACACCCTAAAACCTACGCACACAATATTATGTCACAAACTCTTTCACACACACACACTGCATCAAACACTCTTCATCACACACACACACAGTGAATCACACGCTCTTCAACACACACACACACACAACACACTGAATCACACACTCTTCATCACACATACACACCCACACACACACACAACACACTGAATCACCCACTCTTCATCACACACAAACAAACACTCTTCATCACACACACACACAGTGAATCACACACTCTTCATCACACACACACACACGCACACACAACAGACTGAATCACACACTCTTCATCACACACACACACACACTGCATCACACACTCTTCATCACACACACACACAGCATCACACACTCTTCATCACACGCTTCATCACAAGCACACACACACACTCTTCATCACACACACACACACACTGCATCACACACTCTTCATCACACGCTTCATCACAAGCACACACACTCTTCATCACACACACATACTCTTCATCTCACACACACACACACTGCATCACACACTCTTCATCAAACACACACAAATATCTACAAGACCACATTTACATTTTACACTTATGCATTTGTCAGAAGCATTTATCCAAAGTGACTTACATTGCTTTATCCTATACATGTGTTTCTAAGTATGTGCAATCCCCTGGGATCGAACCCACAACCTTGTGTTGTTGACACCACTGAACTACAGGAGAGGTGTATTATTTTAAATAGAACAGATGAACTTCAATTCTCTTTTTTTCTCAAATACATTGTTTGTGTTGTTTGTTAGAGCCGCACATACAGAATTTCTGTCATAATGACTTCTGCAGAATGCTTAAGGGTAGCTCCGCCCACATCCTGTCTCTGCCCTGATGATCTCACAGCCGTGATTTGCATAAGTATGCAGGGATTTTCCCTCTCATTCCCCGTTAACTTCATACTAAAAACAGTGTCAATCATGACAAAAGTTAGGAAACATTCATTATTCCACATGTTAATCATTTCAGATGTCTGTCAATATTCACTCAGTGTTGATTCAGTTTAACATTATTTATAAATCTCGTGAAACCTGACATGATGAGTTTGTTTGGTTTATAACACATCTCACAGACACAGACGGGATGTCCAGTTGTCAAACATAACACACAATATGTAAAAAACAAAGGTCCAGTGGAGTGCATTGCATTGTGGGATTGAGACTCTCTCACTGTTGATTAACATACATGTGCATTAGTCATGTGATCACGTGTTTAAATCTCAATGAACACACATACAGATTCAACATTTTGCTTGAATTCACTGTATTTTCTTGTTTGACAAAAGCACAAATGCAGTAGTGTGGTTACACAAGAGAGCTGCACATTATATCGCATGGGGCTGCGCAAATGTGAATATGCGCAATAACTGAATGTTTCAGAATTTCAAAAAGTTACGTATAGACCACTTTAGATGACCTACACAATGCTGATTAACATGTTTTAACACTTCTCAATGCTTGAACACAATGTAAATAACTAAAGCAAAATGTTAAACAAATATCTAATATATGTGAGATTTAAAAAGATAAATCTGAAAACAGAAGTGCTTCTGGACCAGTGTTTACATTTTGAGAAGTGGTCTATAGTCTATAAATTGATGCAGATCGCAGAGAGACGTGTGTGGAAGGTGATCAATAATCAGAAATAATAATAGTCAAATATGGGTGTTGGTTATATCATTTTTCTTCTTTCCTGTAGCTCAGTGTTGAGAGCAATGTGTGAACAACGCAAGGTTGTGGGTTTGATCCCAGTGGATTTCACATACCTAAGTATAAATGTAAAGGAAAATGCAATGTAAGTTGCTTCGAATAAAAGCGTCTGCCAAATGCATAAATGTAAATTTAAATATCATTTTCAGTTTGTAAATATATTTTAAATCTTAGCCATTATTCTATCGCGCATCGCATTATTTATCAAATGATTACACAGCATATTTTTCTTTATTTTCGTGCAGCCCTATTGGTTTAAGATATTTTAGAACAATTTCTATTGGATTTAAAAAACAAATAAATGTCATATTGCATTATTTGGCATGCTATCGCATTTTACTAGAATATTGCACGGCCACGATATTACGATGATTTAAATATCACACATGTGCTTTCAAAACCTCGCTGGCCAAATGAGCTCTTTTTCATGAAATGAAAGAAAAAACTACTTTTGAAATGATTTAAGTAAGGGATAATCCACGGCTAACATCTTTTAATGCACAGCTGGCCGTGGATTATCCCGTTTATTCCATGGTTATTTGCTTAGTTAAAGCTTTTAATGATGTTTACAGTGTCATTTTAGATAAAACAGGTGTACAGTTATTTTTGTTAGTTCATTTCAGATGTAATCAAACTAACTTGTACTACCCGTGCATTAAACAGTTTTAATGCACACCTTCCAGCCAATCAGAATCAAGTATTCAAACAGACAGTGTTATCAAACTCATAGAGCACTTTTGAATACTTGTTATTGGCTATATGTTTATAAAACCCAGTGACCAACATTAAGGGTGACTAATAATGATTAAAAATCATGAAACATGAAGATGTTAGGTCTCAGAAATATGAGTGTGATAGCTGATCAAGTGAAAGTGTTCAGTGCAGGTGAATGATTAACCATCAGACAGAATGTCAAACATGTGTGATATTTATTCAATATGAGACACTTGTGTGATCAGTATTTGATGATGGAGATGTTGTGCGTCTTCTCTCTTTACAACATCGTTGTGTTTTACTGGCTTTCATCATCTCCTGGAAGAGCAATCACACGTTTTATCAATTATAAACTCATCTTTGGACTCTTCAAACCTTTGATGTCGTCTTTAACTGAGGACTGCTGGGAACTATTCTCTTCATTCACTTAACTATCCAGACACGCACACACACACACACACACACACACACACACAGAGGAAGTGTTGTGTTGCGCTGGGGCGGCAGTGGCTGTGTTTAATGGGAAACACATGAATGAGTTTTTCAGACACACCTGTCTCTCATCGCAGGTTATGTCACTTCTAAAGGAAGATACATCTACCATTCCTGATATCATCACAATACAACAACACAATATGAATGAACAATACACACAGCACTCCCCCGAGACAATCATATTTCACTGTAGTTTCTCTTTCATGGAAACCCACCAGCTTGACTCTGGCGGGACAGAGGTGTTAGAGACACTGATGAGCTCCAGAACTCACGTGAGATGAGTGGAGACACATCTGAGACGCACAACATACAATCAGAAATACAGACTACAGTTACTCTTCATTTCATCTCATAACCCGTCCACACACACACACCCACACGCAGACAATCATAAATATAACACACGCTCACACACAAATACAACACACACTCAAACACACACACACTGACAAACACACTACATCACAGTTAATCATAAATTTAACACACGCGTGTGAGAGTGTGCGTGCTTGCATGTGTTATATTTGCGATGGTCTGTGTGCCTTTTATATTTAGGATTGTGTGTGTGTTTGTGCTGAAGAGTGTCTGTGTGTGCGTGTGATGAAAAGTGTGTGTGTAATGATGAACTGTGTGTATGATGAAGAGTGTGTGTGTGATGCAGTGGGTGTGTGCATGTGTGTGTGCGTATGATGAAGAGAGTGTGTAAGTGTTTGTTTGATGAAGAGTGTGTGTGTGATGCAGTGTGTGTGTGTGTTATTCTGAAGGGTGTGTGCGCGTGTGATGAAGAGTGTGTGTGTGTGCGTTTGATGAAGAGTGTGTGTGATGAAGAGTGTGTGATATTATGAAGGGTGTGTGCGCGTGTGATGAAGAGTGTTTGTGTGCATATAATGAAGAGTGTGTGTGTGCGTATGATGAAGAGTGTGTGTGTGTGCGTATGATGAAGAGTGTGTGTGTGATGAAGAGTGTGTGTGTGTGTGTGCATATAATGAAGAGTGTGTGTTATTATGAAGGGTGTGTGCGCGTGTGATGAAGAGTGTGTGTGTGTGCGTTTGATGAAGAGTGTGTGTGATGAAGAGTGTGTGTGCATATAATGAAGAGTGTGTGATATTATGAAGGGTGTGTGCGCGTGTGTTGAAGAGTGTGTGTGTGCGTATGATGAAGAGTGTGTGTGCGTATGATGAAGAGTGTGTGTGATGAAGAGTGTGTGTGTGTGCGTATGATGAAGAGTGTGTGTGATGAAGAGTGTGTGTGTGTGTGTGCATATAATGAAGAGTGTGTGTTATTATGAAGGGTGTGTGTGCGTGTGATGAAGAGTGTGTGTGTGTGTGTATGTGCGTATTATGAAGAGTGTGTGTGTGCGTATGATGAAGAGAGTGTGTATGTGTTTGTTTGATGAAGAGTGTGTGTGTGATGCAGTGTGTGTGTGTTATTATGAAGGGTGTGTGTGCGTGTGATGAAGAGTGTGTGTGTCGGCGTATGATGAAGAGTGTGTGTGTGCGTATGATGAAGAGTGTGTGTGTGCGTGTGATGAAGAGTGTGTGTGTGTGTGTGTGTGTGATGAAGAGTGTGTGTGTGTGTGTGTGTGATGAAGAGTGTGTGTGTGCGTGTGATGAAGAGTGTGTGTGTGTGTGCGTATGATGAAGAGTGTGTGTGTGTGTATGATGAAGAGTGTGTGTGTGCGTATGATGAAGAGTGTGTGTGTGCGTGTGATGAAGAGTGTGTGTGTGCGTATGATGAAGAGTGTGTGTGTGTGTGTGTGCGTATAATGCCTTCTTGTCAAAGCATTCTTGTGTTGTCATTGATCTGGTGTTATTTGTGTCACCACTCATGTGTTTCAGTGACGTGTATCCTCTTGTTTGTCCAGACTCATGGTTTTAAATGACGCTGCTGTGATCCTCATCTTCATCATTGATCATCAGATGTCTTCCACAGAACTCGACTGGAATTTGACGTTCCAAAGAAACATGACGGGACTTGAGCTTCAGAAACCACACGGAGCGCAGAAAATTTGTACTTAGGTGAGGTCTACACAAACACACACACACACACACCGTCCTCATGAATAAGTGTCAAGTGCAGTCAATCCAACTACACAATTCTGTGTCATGAGCTTTTATGAGCTTCCTATAAATTCATGTGATGTGGATTCAAAGTTCAGTTTAGGACAAAATGAAAAAAGACAGAAAACATTCTCAATCTCAAGCCAACCCTACCAAAACAATACCTGCTAAAATCATGCGTGTCAGTTAGTCACACAACACAACACACATACCTGCAGAATGAAACCATCACACACTGACACGCTTTTATTTCATATAGTGAAACGTCAATTAATTCTGGAGTGAAACTGCCAGCCGGATTCTTGTGAAAGAAGTGATGAGATCTCAGGTGACTGTAATTTCAGGTTGTTTGTGCAGATCTCACAGGGATTAAATCCACATGCGGATTGGCATGAACTTCACAAGATGCCTCTCACCTCAGCCTTGTTTTGCATGCGGGTTTGTAATTCAAATGTCATTGTGTGTCATGCGTGTGCGTGTTTATTTGAATGTTGCGCCTCTAAACAACAGTCTCTTGTGCTGCAACATGCAAACGTGCAGCTGCAATGAAACATGCGATTGTTGACGTGCTGATGAGCTGAAGATGGAAAACACGCCTTTGCGTTTAAATATGAGAAATTAAATCAGGTTTGTTTGGCTTGACCTGATTATTTTATTTCTGCATTTTAAAATTAGTTTTTTATTTTAAGATCGTTTTTCAAATCTGCTACAAATTTCAGTCTTTGTTTTAATTTAGTTTTTATTATGTAAAAATTTTCTATTTAGTTTTTATGTATTTTAGTTTCAGTTTTAGTTTGATTCCAAGTTGTCGGCCAAACCTTGGGTCTTTGAACGCACGAAGACAGAGTCGCACACCGGGACTGTGAGCTGCTAGCTACGAAATATGAGGTTTGTCGAATTTTCCCCCTTATTAGCCCCACAAATCTTATCGTGCACCAAGACGATACATTTGATTTTTCCAGTTTCAGTTGAAAACCCGAAAATATCCAAAATGGTGCTCGGTCGTCTTTGACTAGGCAGATATCCTACTGTCTTCTTCTTCACGCAAATGACCGTAACACGTTATCTATAGAATTCAACCGAATTAGCCACAATCTGAAAAGACCTCATTATTTATGAAAACTATTATTTATTTTTGATAATTATCATTTTATTTTAGTTTGTTTTTAAACAACTGTCGTTAGTTTCGTTTCATTTTAGTTGTTTATTTATTTACATTTAAAAAAATTCAGTTCACAATTTTTTTTCATCAATCGTTTTAGTCTTCAGATCACTGATATAAACACTCCAAAACGAAGATGCAAAACGCTAGACTTTGTCCGGCAGCATGGCTTGGTTTTTAAAGGAGGATCTGATGTGTCGTGCGTTGAGGTTTGGTAGCGTCTCACTCTTGGCACACATCAGCGATATCTGATCACGAAAGTCAATGTTGAAATAAGGTCTGGCTCATAGTTCAGTAGGGCGAGGCTCAAATATAAGATAATGTTTGATGGGATTAATCTGGAAGGATCAAGAGTGGAAAACACAGGTCTTCCTTAGAACACAACTTTATTTTAGAAAAGCGTTGTACAAAACACAAGTCAAAGTAAATAAACTTGTACACCATCTGAGAGAAAACCTCATACGCAATATTCAGTGACTGAAATCACAAACGAATTGAACAAAATCTGATTTGCACTTGATTGAGAAGCATTTCGACTGTCAACACAATCTATACATTTATAAAAAGTGGAATAGATATATCATCACTGCAAACATACTTCATATCACCCTCCTTCTGTCAAATTCAACTGCTCCAATCGCTCTACATTTAAAAAACATGTGTCGATACAAAGAGCCGTAATATAGAATATAAAGATGAGATTGGAGCCACGCCTGCGTGTCATAATCACAAGAGCTCATCTACTGGAGCAACAGCGCACTTTTACTGGTTCATAAAACCTACTTGAGCCATAACACTGGCTTACAGTTTCAGCGAAAGCTTTCCTTCTGGAAAGAGTTTGTTTCTAAAGAGAGGATCTGACGTTCCTCATTTATCACGAGTTCAAAGTCTCTACGTGTGGAGGCGACCCTCTTCCCTCAGGTCGTCTTCAGTATCCCGTCTCCTCGATCCTCCAGCCGCTGGAGTTCTTCCCAAATTTATAGACGAGCCTTCGGCCGTCCACTCTCTCCAGAATGTCTCTCTTGTAGTAATATCTGTCAAGAAAAAGCACACGTTTGGATCAATCCGTGAGTGGGAATGACCTCACATTACATCTACAAGAGTTTGCTCATTTGCAACGCGTCTCTGAGACGTCTGATGTCATATAGACGTCTAGAAGACGGACGTGAGATGTTTAGCAGACGTGTGTTTACCTCATGGCTCTGCTGAGCTTCTCGTATGTCATGCTGCTGTTCTTCTTCTTCTGACCCCACAGCTGAGCCACGGCCTCCGACTTCAGGAATTTGAAGACTCCTTCCCGCCGGTCCTCCCACTTCATCAGACCCTGATTCTGCTCGGGGTGGATGAGGATGTCTCTGATGAACTCCCACAGGTGAGTTCCTCTCGGAGCTGAAAGGCATCGACCCGTTGAGTACAAACGCATGTCTCGCATCCGATAATACATCGCTCGCAGATCTTTGTACTCACCGTGTTTGCTTTTCTTGGACTCGATGATGGGATCAAACCCCTTCGCCTGCTTCGGAGGTCGCCCCCTGCCTCTTTTCTTGGCTTGCACTGGTTCCGGTTTCACGGCATCCACTGAAGAGAAAAGAAGATGCGGGATGAGTTTTTATTTCCTGCTTGGTT